>NW_003314317.1:595359-596258 GCF_000143415.4 Selaginella moellendorffii
AGTCCTCCGACCACTGTAACATGGTTCCTGCATAAGCGTGAAAGTCCTTGACCATCGACTTTCGTTCAAAGCCCTCTCTTTGAACACTCGGGAACTACTTCCCTAACCTTGATAGCCTTGCCTCATGGTAGCTTCAAGACCACGCTTTTGCTACGCCACTCTGATGTCGCACATTCCATGAACCATTTACACTTGGCCTTTCTAGGTACTAAGCTACCTAGAATCATCTTTGGGAACCTTGAAGGAACTCTGTCCCTTAGCTTGCTAAGGCCTCCCTTTTCGCAAGTTTTATAGTTGCCATATAGTCTAACATGGACAATTCCATATTTTAGACTCTCCATGGCATCATGGTTGCTAGCAACAACATCCTTGAGCACCCTTTTGATTCTCCACTCCCAGCTGGCATAACCAACCTTGGTTATGCCCTTCGATTCCTATGGTTCGGTTCTATCCCTTTACTTCTTGCTTTTGGCTTCACACCTTTCCTTCGGTCATTCTCCTCCAGACCAGGAGGATAGCTTTGCACTTTCTTAGCAAGTATTCTTAGGGATGAACCTACCCAATAGCCCAAGGAGTGGTTCCTCAATCCGGGTATACTCACCTTATAATCCCACACACTGGGATTACATTGTTGCTTATGGGCCTTTACATGCCCATCACTAGCCTTGCCAAAATTCCATTTTTGGCTTTGTCCAACTCGGGTAGACAGTCCTCTCTTGTCTCCGCAACCTTGGACATTTGGATAGCACCTTCTATCCATCATTCGCTAGGGACTTAGTCCCTTGGGCTTTATCCATTGCCCTTGCGTCATCAAACACCACCTTCTGGTGTTCTAGAGTGTTCAGGTGTCCCAATGATGGCTTTCTTGACAATGAGTATTTCCTTTTATGACATTGACT
>NW_003314317.1:596358-598298 GCF_000143415.4 Selaginella moellendorffii
AGTCCTACAACTCATTGCTTGGTGGTTTCACACCTCCATCATTATCTGGGTCACCACACTCCAACTGCATGCTCTGCAACTTAGGCTATGCCATTCCCATTTCCATTAGGATTCTTTTGGCAAGGGGTTCTCATGAACCCACAAACATAGCCTCAAGGTATCACACCTTGGCACATTTGGTGTCTTCCACACCATCGGCTCCACGAGCCTTCCTCTATGACACTTCTTCTTTGTGTCTAAGTCTTTGCCAAGACCAATACCGCTCTTTCTCATGCCAACCATTTGTTAGCACTGCACCATAGAGGTCACACACAACTTTGTGTCAAAGTTGTTTTCTTTTTGGGAACACCTTTCCCACAACTTTAGCATGGCACCTTTTGCCATCGATGAGATACCCTCTGTTCTCATCTTTGGATCCTATGATCCCCCCCCCCCCCCATCCTTTGTGGGGTACAACACACCTCAGTCCAAATGCTTCCATCAGTCCTTTTTAGGACCATCCCTTGACTCTACTTGAGTCATCCAGCAGTTTTGGATTTGGTTAATCCACAGACCCGTAAGGTCCTACTTGTGAGGCACTAGCTCACTGGAATACACTTCTTGCATTCACGTCCTACTCACAAGGACTATTCGCACAAGTGTTACTCTAACACTTGATTTTGTTTTCTGGGGCCAACCTTTGCCCCTCAGGACTACTTGTCCATGTGATGAGAATACCAACTCATCTCTAAGTACACCCCCCAACTCCTTGGGTTGTTCCAGCATTTATTAAAGGTAGCCCCGGCTACCATTTCAAGGACTTGAGTCCTCTTCCGTATTTGACCTCCTACGGTCATTACCTCTGGTCTCACATTCATGAGCACCAACCTCAACTATATGAGGATAATCTTGTGACTCCTTTATTGTTTTGGAGTCTACATCTTTCCCGTGATCCCAACTATAGTTGTTTATCACAACTATGTTAGCTCGTTTGCTGCGTCAAACGCTCATTTGGATCGCATCCTCAGCTCTCTAGGGAGACTTTATATTGTTCCCAAGATCCCAAAGTCGTTCCATTATTAGGACTCCTAGGACCTTCCGATGCCAATATCAATGGTGATATACTTGAGCACCAATACAAGTCGGACTAAGGAACAGCTCCGATACCAAGTTGTAAGCGACTAAATTTTCCATTTTACTTTAGTCACTTAACCACACCTCTGACCACTTGGAGGAGTCTCACTCACAACCTCCGCAAGTCCTATTTTGGGCTTGGGCTTACTAGCCCCGAGAATGGCATCCCCGCCACTCAACTTCGTGCACTTGGTCCAAGTGCTCCACGTGTCCGATCCCATGACCGACACCCCAAGGTACCACCAACATACCAGCCCGTTAAGCTAGGCTATGCCCAATCACCTTGGTCACCTCAGTGGTCCAACACCACCAACATTGCAATCTCATCTCTCCAAGACTGGGCCATCCGTCCATGAGTGGTCATCCCAGATCCACTCCTTAGCATCCTTAGGATGCCCCCAGACATGGGGAATAGCCTTCCCCAATATCCCTCTGTCAGTCCCCACTAAGTTTCTTTCTGCCCTTGGCCGTGTTTGCCAACACTGCCACTGGATCGAGGCCCACAGGCCCGACCACTAAGTCCCACGGTCCTTTGGGACTTCCTCACCACACAACTGTGTCCTTGGTCACTACCTCAGAGGACTGCTCCTCTTCCTTTCCACAGTCTGGGCCTTTGGGACAACATTTCGGAACACCGTGGCCTTACGCGAGCCACCTGGGTACTCTCCCCGCCTTCCGCCCTTGGGTGCTCTAGCCATGGGCTTAGAGCAAGGTTCCGTTGAGCCACGCCTGGTATCCAAGTAGGTAGTGCCACCCACACTTGGACTGGGAGCATCGGCCAGTCGATCTCCCGGGGGAACTAGAGCCGGCTCTTGAACACTTCACCA
>NW_003314317.1:598421-600137 GCF_000143415.4 Selaginella moellendorffii
CTGGGCTCCAACCCCCACACTCTCCCTACTATACTTTTGGAACCCCCCGCAGCCCCCCCCCCCCCTGGGGGACGATCGCTTTGGTCTTTCACCCAACTGCCTGTATTAGTATTCAGACTCGGATTCGGGCTCGAACTCGGACTCGGACTCGGTCTCGGTCCCGGTTTCGGACTCAGACTCGATCTCGGTCTCGGCCTCGGCCTCAGTCTCGGTCTCGATCTCGGTTCCATCTCGGACTCCATCTCGGACTCCATCTCGGGTCAATCTCGGACTCCATCTCGGACTCCATCTCGGGTCCATCTCGGACTCCATCTCGGACTCCATCTCGGGTCCATCTCGGACTCTATCTCGGACTCCATCTCGGGTCCATCCCGGACACTTCCACGTGTCATGTGTTGGTCCTTTTGGGTCCCTTTTTGGAGCCTCGCTTATTGCTCGCTTCGTGCTCATTCCTTGAGCACTTCGCTAGGAGTTCCACTCCCGCTCTCGACCTTTCAAGTCAGAGCTTTTGGGCCAAATGTGTTACACTCGTTTGGCTTTCGCTTCGGCCACTACCACATGGCACCCTTCCGGCTCCACTTTGGGGCCTAGGGATTTTGTGTCTCACATCTTTAGCTTGCGTACAAGAGTCTCCAGCAGGGCATTGGTCTGTGCCAACTGTCCTTCTAGCACGTCCAATCGAGCCTTGGACGACCGAACCTCGCCACCGGACTCCTGTTTGGAAGTTTCCTCACTGGAGTCCTCCTCATGCAAGGATTCCTCATCCATAGCCTCCTGTTCGACTGGAGGCTCCAGCTCTGGCGGAGGTTCCGTCTCCGCCTGGGTTCGCTTACGCCCTGCCCTTGCCATCTCCCAGCAATCCGCCTCTATCCTTCGTTAGAACTGAGGAAAAGGCTCCGATACCAAATTGTAAGCCACAAATTTTTCCTTTCCAATTTGCCAGCTTACCTCATCTATCCGTCCAACACCGCCTTGGCCTTTGCTAAGTTCCCTTGCCAAGGTTCTCGCCTAGGGTACTAGCTCCTACTTGGTCTCAGCTACTCACTGCACGAGCAACGGAGTGTTAGCCATCCATCCACGGATTCCCAAATCACTCCCAATCCCCCTCCCTGGGTTAGACTGGACTTAAGGTTCGGCTACACTCCCCGCAAGCACAAGCAGCCAAGCACACCAAGCTTCCAGGTTCCTAACATCCCTTG
Organism: Selaginella moellendorffii; assembly: GCF_000143415.4. Lineage (NCBI taxonomy): Eukaryota > Viridiplantae > Streptophyta > Lycopodiopsida > Selaginellales > Selaginellaceae > Selaginella > Selaginella moellendorffii. Next base: position 599,621 of record NW_003314317.1, read on the forward strand.
GTACCACAAGACTTGATCATGGGACCCTCTAAATCCCAAGTCTTGAGTGCAACACTTGCTTCGGGACGCCGGGGCGAAACACCATGGCCTAGCGGCCCAGTATGGGTACCTCTACCCCCCCACTTCCATCCCGAAGGAAGGCCCAAGCCCCTAGGAAGGGCGAGGACCAATGAGCCGCATGGTACTCAAGTGGGGCACCACTCCACATGAGCCGGGAGCACCGCAATCGGTTTCCCTTTCGGGAGTGGGAGCTGCTCTTGAGCACTTCCTTGGATGGCCCCTCCGGCACCAGCCAAGTCCATGCTCACTCCCACCCAAGGCCCCTCGGCCCCAGTCTCAACCTCAAGTCGGTTTGGAAGCCCAACTGGAGAGTCCCTTCAAAACTGGTTCCTGGACCTCACTATCCCTACTATACTTTTGGAACCCCCTACAGCCCCCCCCCCCCCCCCCCCCGGGGGAAGCACGCTTTGGGCTTTCCCCCCCTGGCCCGGATTAAGATTTGGATTTAGTCTTTGGC
>NW_003314317.1:602295-619871 GCF_000143415.4 Selaginella moellendorffii
CAGGTTGCAGCAAGGCAAAAGGAATATGGCAATAGGCTAGCAAGGGCCAAAGATGGCATGAGGCCTCATGCCATCTTGATATACACACAGCTGCAGGCAAGTAAAAACATACATGACAATACGCTAGCCATGAAATTGCAAGGGCCCAAGATGGCATGTGGCATCATGCCATTTCTAAATGTGGTCCTAAGCCATTCCATGGTGAACATACCAGGAAGCACAAGTGCCGAATATCAAGAGGAAGCGGTAGCCACACCAAAGACAGTGCCGCTCACAACACCGCAACTACTCATAGCGCCGCTCGCAACACTGCAACTGCTCGTAGCGTCGCTCGCACAAACTGCCACTCACATAAACTGCCGCTCGCAATGGCGCTCGCAATGCCGCAACCGCTCGTAGACGCATAAACCACAGCTCACAACGCCGCTTACACAAGCAGCGCTCACTGCGCTCAGCGGAACCAAGAACACGGCGCACAAAAATGATAGACCTAGGAATGAGTTCGAGAATTCAAAAATAACACACGCTTGAACGTCACATCAAATCCTCTGACAAACCAGATCTTATGATTCCTCTGACAAATTTCAAACTGAGTAGCTTCTAGACTTTGCTGTCGGAGGTTGAACTTTGTCACATCATGTCCTTGCCTCGATCCAGCTGTGCCATGTCAGTGATTCGAACTTTGCCATGCCGTGTCAGCGATCCAGGCCAAAATTATTCGCCGTGTAAAGGAATAATTATGCTGTGTGTGTACGTCCATTTATGGCAATATAAGGCCACACGCCATTCAAAGAATAATGCTAGTCGAGCATTTTTTGGTGCATTTTTGGGTTCAAAATTGCATGAGCCCACACGCTATAAAGTTTACCTGTACCAAAAATAGAAACAACTTTATTTACTTGGGAATTTAAGTGGTTGAGGCATTTTTAAACTTACAAACACATGCCCTACTTACATTCCTTTGGTTGCTTAAAATTCAAAAATATTATAAACCTTTCTTTTTGCATTTTCAATGTTTTCAATTATGGTTTTTGATTTTCGCAGGACCAGCCTAGAAATCTATTTGCATCCCGTCATGTTTATAGCTAGCTTTCGTTTGTCCCCTTCGCTAGCCTGAGATACATCTGCTCGGCATCTGCCTCTTACAGCATTTGCCCAGAAAGGGCATCTTTCTTCACGCAGCATTTGCCACATGTTTAGGGTTTAGGGTTTAAGGTTTAGCAATTCAGTAGCTTGATAAACATGCAAATATAGAACTTGATGCAAAATCCTTTGATATGTCACAATGCCCCTAGGACCATAAACACATTTCAATAGAGAGGGTCCTTTCATTTCATAAATTAAACTCTTTACGTAGATCTTGGTGAAACCAGAGTTAGTGAAGTTGGTTTCTTGTGATCCTGCATCTGATTGTGATGTCCCTTTGCAGTGTCAATGGAAAGGTCAATGCACACCAAACTGTAAAATCTGAGCAAAATAACAGTCGGATCTATGGCAAATGCCCCTGAAACATTGTAAGGCTCGTGTGGTCTCATGTAGTGTCCGATTGAGATGCTTCTTTGCAGGGTCATCAAGAAGGACATTGTATACCATTTTTTATTTAGCTGAACATCTGGCATTTTTGGAAATACAAGATGCTTTGGAATATCCAATCATGCATGGTATAAATATAGCGAGGGTATTAAATAATATCCCAATCATGATCTTTCTTTTGGATTTCGCGTGCATGCAGTCCGAGGAATGATGACGTTGCGGATTTCTTTTGGATTTGACGTGCATGCGTGTGGCCTCACATTATTTCCAGCTGCTAGCTTTTCATTTGTCAGCTCTAATTGTTGTCCATTTATGAACAGGCGAGGAATTGCGTTCTTCTTCCAGCCACTATCAATGTGGATGCAGAGAAGGGGGAGGAGCTCACCAGTTGGACTTTCGGGATGGAAGGCGAGGATCTGAGGCTGTACAACACAGATGGTGGGAGAAAAGAATGCATGGGGATCCTCATCCAAGTGACAGACACTCCATGCAGTTCCATGCAAGAATATGGACTGGCACTTGTGGTAGAGACAGCGTCCGCCTTCAAGATCCACCTTGCACATCCTAGCGGCTTCCCGGAGGGGGGCAGCGGCTATGAGGAATTCCTAGAGGGAGCTAGGGAGAGGTTGTCCAGGAGGCCTACAATTTCAAAGACGCTGCGGGTCTATGAAGATCACATGGAATCCACGGACCTCACCTACGGCGATGTTCAAAAACTATATTCCAACATTGAGCCGTTGAGAGTGCCTCCAGTTCGCGAAGCGAAGGGGAAGGGGGTCGATCTAGAAACTACCCCGAAGCAGAAAAGGGTGGTCAAGCTCAAGCCGACGTCCGACTCTCCTGGTCCAAAAAAGAAGCTACTCGGTGATGCCATTGCCTCGGGTTCGAACACTACACCCACCAAAAAGAAGAGCCGCAGAGAGCAGAAAGAGCAAGAAGAGGCAGCAAAAATCGTCGCAGATAATAGTACTTGTTACTATTCCAACAAAGTATATACAATCGACGTGAGCCGTATCGACATCCAAAGCAAATACAACCACATGCTAGTATCTGATGAGTAGGTGGAGAAACTGAAGCAGAAGATGCTCGCAAGTCTAGTAACACCCGACATCGCAGACGTGATCCCCTACTACCGAACAATGAAGGGCGAGACGAGGTTTCCAGACTTGATCAATAGGAAGGTGTTGGGCGATTAGAACATCCGGTTCTATGCCGTCTCCGGGCAGCATTCTAGCTTGGCGATGCAAGAGATAGTTGTGGATATTATGGTGGGCAAGGAGGTGAAGAAAGTCTTCAAGACAAGAGTTGTCCACCTGATAAAAGGCAACTTGCCCCTCCGATCTATCATATCCATCTCTCACGCGCAGAATGTCAAGCAAGAAATAGACCTAGGAATGAGTTCGAGAATTCAAAAATAACACACGCTTGAACGTCACATCAAATCCTCTGACAAACCAGATCTTATGATTCCTCTGACAAATTTCAAACTGAGTAGCTTCTAGACTTTGCTGTCGGAGGTTGAACTTTGTCACATCATGTCCTTGCCTCGATCCAGCTGTGCCATGTCAGTGATTCGAACTTTGCCATGCTATGTCAGCGATCCGCACCAAGATTATTCGCCGTGTAAAGGAATAATTATGCTGTGTGTGTACGTCCATTTATGGCAATATAAGGCCACACGCCATTCAAAGAATAATGCTAGTCGAGCATTTTTTGGTGCATTTTTGGGTTCAAAATTGCATGAGCCCACATGCTATAAAGTTTACCTGTACCAAAAATAGAAACAGCTTTATTTACTTGGGAATTTAAGTGGTTGAGGCATTTTTAAACTTACAAACACATGCCCTACTTACATTCCTTTGGTTGCTTAAAATTCAAAAATATTATAAACCTTTCTTTTTGCATTTTCAATGTTTTCAATTATGGTTTTTGATTTTCGCAAGACCAGCCTAGTAATCTATTTGCATCCCGTCATGTTTATAGCTAGCTTTCGTTTGTCCCCTTCGCTAGCCTGAGATACATCTGCTCGGCATCTGCCTCTTACAGCATTTGCCCAGAAAGGGCATCTTTCTTCACGCAGCATTTGCCACATGTTTAGGGTTTAGGGTTTAGGGTTTAGCAATTCAGTAGCTTGATAAACATGCAAATATAGAACTTGATGCAAAATCCTTTGATATGTCACAATGCCCCTAAGACCATAAACACATTTCAATAGAGAGGGTCCTTTCATTTCATAACTCCTTACGTAGATCTTGGTGAAACCAAAGTTAGTGAAGTTAGTTTCTTGTGATCCCGCATCTGATTGTGATGTCCCTTTGCAGTGTCGATGGAAAGGTCAATGCACACCAAACTGTAGAATCTTGGAGCAAAATAACGGTCGGATCTATGGCAAATGCCCCTGAAACATTGTAAGGCTCGTGTGGTCTCATGTGGTGTCCGATTGAGATGCTTCTTTGCAGGGTCATCAAGAAAGACATTGTATACCATTCTGTAAAATCTAGTTGCGATCTAACGGTTGGATCTCCAGAAAACTCAAAAAAATCTCGTGCGTGTCAGAATATTCTAGGAATATACTCCTATGTGCCCCTGAAAATGGCATGCGGCCCCACGCCATTCAAGAGATAACGCCAGATGAATACATAAGGCTCGTGTGGTCTCATGTGGTGTCCGATCGAGATGCTTCTTTGCAGGGTCATCAAGAAGGACATTGTATACCATTCTTTATTTAGCTGAACATCTGGCATTTTTGGAAATACAAGATGCTTTGGAATATCCAATCATGCATGGTATAAATATAGCGAGGGTATTAAATGATTTCCCAATCATGATCTTTCTTTTGGATTTCGCGTGCATGCAGTCCGAGGAATGATGACGTTGCGGATTTCTTTTGGATTTGACGTGCATGCATGCGCGCGGCGATCCAGAAATTAATGGTGGCACCCAAGTCCGAGGAATGATGACGTGGCGGGATTACCAACCGTCGTGACATTTCGCGCGTGTGAGGTTAGGTTTTGCATTTTGCATCGTACTCGCGCTCGCACACTCGCGCTCGCATCGCGCTCCCACTCGCGATCACGCTCACATTCGCGCTCATCTACCTTCTCTACAGGTTTCTCGTGTGCATTGGCGTCCACTCGCGCTTGCATCACACTCATGCTCGCATCGCGCTCGTGTGCATCGGCGTCCACTTCAAGACACACCCAGTTTGTAACTTCGCCGCCAACTCCACCGCCCACTCCGCCACCCACACGCAGCCCACTTGGCGTCCTGGGAGATTTCAGCGCCACTCTCCAACTGTAAGTGGCAGAGTAGCCTTGCTGCTACGATCCGCTGCACACACAGTGCACATTCGCCAGCGAGTCCAGCCTCGATTGTCATGGCCTCCATTCGGCTTCAAATGGTAAGTCTTTTAGGCCAAGTAGAAAATGGCATGAGGCCACATGCCATTCAGTAGCAACATTGGCATGCACCGATTGGGCTCTCGAGTGCAGTCCGGTTACAGATGGCGTGTAGCCTCACGCCATCTTAGGATGCAGCCTCAAGACATCTGATGCAGTGGTGAATGGCGTGTGGCCTCACGTTATTTCCAGCTGCTAGCTTTTCATCTGTCAGCTCTAATTGTTGTGCATTTCTGAACAGGTGAGGAATTGCGTTCTTCTTCCAGCCACTGTCAATGTGGATGCAGAGAAGGGGGAGGAGCTCACCAGTTGGACTTTCGGGATGGAAGGTGAGGATCTGAGGCTGTACAACACAGATGGTGGGAGAAAAGAATGCATGGGGATCCTCATCCAAGTGACAGACACTCCATGCAGTTCCATGCAAGAATATGGACTGGCACTTGTGGTAGAGACAGCGTCCGCCTTCAAGATCCACCTTGCACATCCTAGCGGCTTTCCGGAGGGGGGCAGCGGCTATGAGGAATTCCTAGAGGGAGCTAGGGAGAGGTTGTCCAGGAGGCCCATAATTTCAAAGACGCTGCGGGTCTATAAAGATCACATGGAATCCACGGACCTCACCTACGGCGATGTTCAAAAACTATATTCCAACATTGAGCCATTGAGAGTGCCTCCAGTTCGCAAAGCGAAGGGGAAGGGGGTCGATCTAAAAACTACCCCAAAGTAGAAAAGGGTGGTCAAGCTCAAGCCGACGTTCGACTCTCCTGGTCCAAAAAAGAAGCTACTCGGTGATGCCATTGCCTCGGGTTCGAACACTACACCCACCAAAAAGAAGAGCCGTAGAGAGCAGAAAGAGCAAGAAGAGGCAGCAAAAATCGTCGCAGATAATAGTACTTGTTACTATTCCAACAAAGTATATACAATCGACGTGAGCCGTATCGACATCCAAAGCAAATACAACCACAGGCTAGTATCTGATGAGTGGGTGGAGAAACTGAAGCAGAAGATGCTCGCAAGTCCAGTAACACCCGACATCACAGATGTGATCCCCTACTACCGAACAATGAAGGGCGAGACGAGGTTTCCAGACTTGATCAATAGGAATGTGTTGGACGATCAGAACATCCGGTTCTATGCCGTCTCCGGGCAGCATTCTAGCTTGGCGATGTAAGAGATAGTTGTGGATATTATGGTGGGCGAGGAGGTGAAGAAAGTCTTCAAGACAAAAGTTGTCCACCTGATAAAAGGCAACTCGCCCCTCCGATTTATCATATTCATCTCCCACGCGTAGAATGTCAAGCAAGAAACGTGCTACAAATCGGGTCTGCACGAGACATTGGCACAAACACGGAAGCTCTGGGTTCAACTGAAGAAGCCACAAAAACCAGGACAAGGACGTGCACTAGCACCTAGCGCCTGGCAGGTAAGCCTCGTTGCATGTGGCATAGCATGTGGCCTCACGCCATTTCCATTGTAGGAATTCTCGAGTCTTCTCTTGAAAACACTAGGGGTCAATGACACACTCAGCATCCATAACATTCTACTCGCGACAAAAGTTGTTTTTGACAAATGGGTAGATGTGCTGAGGAGGTACCATGACGGGGAGTTGCTAAACTCAATGGGTGTGGAGGACGGCCGGAAGCCCAATGATTTGAAGCTCAACGCCTTGCGTTTCTCGCGGTCTCTAGACGACGACGACCTTCTGACAGTGGCTAATGCTCTTCTACGTGGTGAGGTAGTCTTCAACAAGACCAAAATGACTCCCGGCCATATTGTGACATACGAGGACTTGTGCACGACTCTGAGAGCTCGTGCGCTATTGAAGGATTGGATCTTCGAGCAAGTGGCCGTGGGGAGGGTGAGCATCGACACCACGCAAGAGATGATGGAAGAGCTGGAGTTGTCAAATGAAGACATCGACGAGTACGTGAAGGGGGCCCCCAAGTTCATCGATCTGCTGCGGGATGCCACGAAAAGTAAAGCTGAGAAGTTGGATCAGTATCCAGATTTCATTAAGAGGGATGTCGACCGCCGGCTTCAGAAACAGCTCGACCCCGCAGCAGAGGCCTATCGAGAACCTTACCGGGTATACGTGAATTCGGATGAGGATCAAAGGTGGAGGAGCATCGTTTCCCGCGGAGATGAGCAGGTCAAAAACATCGTTTGTGTGATGGACTTCACAAACAAGGAGATCACTCATGCAAACGAAGTCAGCTCCATCATTGACTTAATGGTGGGACTTGCGGAGGTGGAATCTTCAGTCCACTATATGATCTACGACTCCGAATCCTATCACAAGTTCTGGAAGGCCTTGAACGAGGTGAAGGCTCGGTTGAAAGGCAAGGAGATGCAGGAGATCCATGGGATAATGGCTAAGAAGAAGATACCGACGAATGTCCGCATCTTCACACTCGCCCTTGTTATTGGTCCTGCAGCAGAGTGGGACTAGAGTGACTTCCCAGCTTCGTTCGACAAGGCCGATCGAATTGATCTGAGGGAGGTCAATTTACCCGTGCCTGAGGAACTGAAGACGGCTATAGAGCTTTCGAATCCAAAGAAAGCTCCAGGTGCAGCATGGGAAATGCTCATCTGGGTCTTCAACGCAATAGCAGGTGGGTCACCTGCTTCCGACTCCAAGGGCAAATGCGTTGTCGAGTACAACTGCGGCGGACTATTCTTTCGAGCCGCACTACTTAAGGGTGTCCCGTGTGTTGCGGTGACAAACTCCATTGAAGAGGTGACTTCAATGGAGCATATAATTACAGTTGCCAAAGAAAAATAGTATCTTCTCTTCGAACCTGGTGAGTACGCACTTTAAGTTTAAATGTTATCTCACAAGCTCTATATGCAGGAGCGTGGCCACCCCCAGATGCTGAAACGGCGTTAACAGCTACTGTTGAAGATACCCATGTTGGGCCGAGCTCACAACCTGCACAAGGTAAGGTCATGTGAGGCCTCATGCCATTTTGATTATAGATCGTTGTGAATATTCAGACACGAGGACTGAAAAGCGCACTGGTGGCGCGTCGAAGAAGGACAAACAGACAAGCAATAGGAAAAAAGGAGGTATAAATTATATTTACAATGGCATGTGGTCTCATGCCATTCCTTGCAGGAGACACTTCTTCAAAGGCAAAACAGGCAAGCACCAGCCAAGCTCAAACTGACAGTGGTCATAAAAAGCGAAAGCACGTTGGACAGTCGTCGGGATCAGAGGCGTTTGATTCGAAAAGGAAGAAGAGCAACGAAAAGATGATAGGTAATGCCTCGCGGTCACCACCTCCTGACTCAGATTCCTATGGCGGACTCCCCTTCCCCAATCTCAATGGAGAGGTACAATAGATGAGGGATGCTTTTCAAGTCAGGGCCACGTTTTTCTCATCTCGTCGTCTTCGAAGGGTGCAAGAACGTGCAGAAACCATGTTAAGACAGTCGGGTGAGGATACGGTCCTAGGTCACGCACTAAAACAGGCTATGGATGTCTTGTATTTTGAGATGGAGACTCGGCCAGATGATTTTCCCAAGATGGTCCCGGAAGAACAAGCCATCCAGCTTGACCAGCCTATGGAAGAAATGCAGGAGGGGGATGAGGAGCCAGAGAAAGATAATGAGCAGGAAGAGCAGAAGGACGAAGAGGAGGACAAAGAAGAGGAGGACGAAGAAGAGGAGGACGAAGAGGACTTGGATGGTCCTCACAATGGTGACGATCACAATAACAACGACGACGATGATGACGACGATGGCCAGCCTGAGGTGGCCAAAGAGCAGCGGAGGAAGGTCATACAAGACAAACCATCAGGTAAATAATAGTACATCCATTCCTAACCTTTTACCATTTCTAACATTGTCCATGTAGGTTGCAAAGCAAATGGTAAGTAGAGATTATTCAGTTGAATTAAGATACAAACTCTAGCCTTTAGTGTCGAGGAAGGATAGTGCCAAGCAAGGGTCAAAACGTATGTCCAATCCTTCAGAATCAGCAGTGCGCCCAAGTGATATCGGTCCTAGTTCCTCAATAGCAGTTGATGGTAAATACAGTATAGTCGATTCAATGTGCTAATGAATTTGTTTTTAGTGGCCAGTAGGGAGGATACCATCTCAATCGAAGGGAGATATTTGGACATGCATATGGATCCGCCAGTGGACTCTACTTGCCTACAAGAGTCATCAGAGCTGGTGGAGGCTACTATCCATATCAACGCCAAGCAAGCTGACCACGCTCCACTTGATGCTGCCCATACCACTGAGTCAATCTTGTCCACGTATCCAACTGACGGTGACCAAGCGCCATTGGACCCGCATGAGGCCGCCCCAGCCGCCGAGCCGGTCGTATCCTCATTTCCAACGGACTCAACGTGTGCCCAATCGTCTGACTACGTGCCGTTGGAACCTCCCTACACCGCCCCTGCTGCCTGTTCGGTCATGTCCACTTTGCCAACGGAGGCACCAGCTGAAATGGCGTGTGATCACACGCCATCGGAACCACCCCATGCCACTGTTGAGCCAGTTGTACCAGAGTCTACAGCTGAAATGGCATGTGCCCACACGCCATCGGATGCGATTGACCCCACATTGCAGAGGAGAGTATTTCCGCCCTTCACGTTTCCTCGACCAAAACCCTCTCAACGACCATCAGGAGCACCATTCGCTAATATTGTAGATGGTAAAATTGACTTGTACCATTTTTTATGCTGACGCATTTCATTTCAGAGTCACGGCGAAGGTACTGTATCGTTTTTGATCTGAACGGTGTCCTTTTCTCCCATGAGCGTGGCTCGTCCTCGAATGTCACTGCACCCTCCAAAGCCTGCGGTCGCAAGTTGGTCAAAAGAGATAGATTCACATTAATCACACGGGAGAAACTGCGGGATCTAATAATGACCATGCGACACTTAAAACTGAGGGCCGGGTTCAATTTGCAATTGGGAGTTTGGACATCCATGATGCGCCACAATGCATTAACGTTGCTACAGATGATGCACGATCAGACGCGAGTAATATTACCATTTGACTTTCTCCTAACGCAGGAGGATTGCTTGACTATGGTCCATGTGAGGGGTAGCAAGCCCATCTTCGTCAAGCCAGAGGCTGTAGTGATGAACCGGACTGCTAGGTCAAGTGAAATCCTCATCATCGATGACTCGCCGGTTAAAACTGCAGCGAACACGCACACATATGCAGTGCACCCCATCTCTTGCAGTATGGAAACTAGGGAGAAGAAATCGTATGTTCTGGGGGACCTTGCAAAACGGCTTGGAGCGATGGTGATAGAGAACCGGCCAGTCCAGGAGGTGGCTGCAGAAATCAACCAAATGGCAGATGGAACGGTATATCAGAAGCCATTTGATCGGACAGACACCAGTCATCATTTATGGCATGTATATTGTCTAGCCAAGCACTATTCGCATCTCCATAATCTGCTCAAATTGGACGACGATGACAAGGAGAAGAGAGAGGTGAAGCAGTGGCAGGGGGAGGAGAAGTGATTGAGTAGACATTTCCTTGTTTAAAATAAAATGGCATATGCCTCAATGCAGTTGAATTTTGTTATATTTATATACTATATAAAGGTTTGGAAACCTTATTTTACAAGTGGGATAATGACAATTCCCACTTTAACGAAATAGAGCTTTTGCTTAGTTGCCTCATAGTTGTCAAGTCCTACAACTCATTGCTGGTGCTTCCACACCTCCATCATTATCTGGGTCACCACACTCCAACTGCATGCTTTGCCACTTAGGCTATGCCATTCCCATTTCCATTGGGATTCCTTTGGCAAGGGGTTCTCATGAACCCACCAGCATAGTGTAAGCCACAAATTTTTCCTTTCCAATTTGCCAGCTTACCTCGTCTATCCGTCCAACACTGCCTTGGCTTTTGCTAAGTTCCCTCGCCAAGGTTCTCGCCTACCTAGCGGCCCGGTATGGGTACCTCTCGCCCCTCACTTCCATCCCGAAGGAAGGCCCAAGCCCCTAGGAAGGGCGAGGACCAATGAGCCGCATGGTACTCAAGTGGGGCACCACTCCACATGAGCCGGGAGCACCGCAATTGGTTTCCCTTTCGGGAGTGGGAGCTGCTCTTGAGCACTTCCTTGGATGGCCCCTCCGGCACCAGCCAAGTCCATGCTCACTCCCACCCAAGGCCCCTCGGTCCCAGTCTCAACCTCAAGTCGGTTTGGAAGCCCAACTGGAGAGTCCCTTCAAAACTGGTTCCTGGACCTCACTATCCCTACTATACTTTTGGAACCCCCTGCAGCCCCCCCCCCCCTGGGAGACGCACGCTTTGGGCTTTCACCCCTTGACCCGTATTAGTATTTGGACTTAGTCTCTGGCTCGATCTCGGACCCGATTTCGGATCCGACTTCGGATTCGGGTTCGGACTCGATCTCGAACTCGATCTCGGACCCGATCTCGGACCTGACCTCGGACTCGACCTCGGACTCGGTCTCAGACCTGACTTCGGATCTCGGACTCCGTCTCGAACTCGGTCTCGAACTCGGACTCGAACTCGGTCCCCGAGTCGGTCTCGGACTCGATTCCGGACTCTATCTCGAACTCGGTCCTAGAGTCGGTCTTGGACTCGATCTTCGACTTGGTCCCATCCGATGAACTCTTTGTCATTTTGGTCATGCTTTCGGGGTTCCTTTAGCCTACGACACCTCGGCGAGTTGGTTCCTTACACATAGCCTCAAGGTATCACACCTTGGCACATTTGGTGTCTCCACACCATTGGCTTCACGAGCCTACCTCTATGACACTTCTTCTTTGTGTCTAAGTCTCTGCCAAAACCAATACCACTCTTTCTCATGCCAACCATTTGTTAGCACTGCACCATAGAGATCACACACAACTTTGTGTCAAAGTTGTTTTCTTTTTGGGAACACCTTTCCCACTACTTTAGCATGGCACATTTTGCTATCGATGAAATACCCTCTGTTCTCATCCTTGGATCCTATGATCCCCCCCCCCATCCTTCGTGGGGTACAACACACCTCAGTCCAAATGCTTCAATCAGTCCTTTTAGGACCATTCCTTGACTCTACTTGAGTCATCCAGCAGTTTTGGACTTGGTTAATCCATAGACCCGTAAGGCCCCACTTGTGAGGCACTAGCTCACTGGAATACACTTCCTGCATTCCTGTCCTACTCAGAAGGACTATTTTCACAAGTGTTACTCTGACACTTGTTTTTGTTCTCTAGGGCAACCTCTGCCCCTTAGGACTACTTGTCCATGTGATGAGAATACCAACTCATCTCTAAGTACACCCCCCAACTCCTTGGGTTGTTCCAGCATTTATTAAAGGTAGCCCCGGCTACCATTTCAAGGACTTGAGTCCTCTTCCGTATTTGACCTCCCACGGTCATTACTTCTGGTCTCACATTCATGAGCACCAACCTCAACTATATGAGGATAATCTTGTGACTCCCTTATTGCTTTGGAGTCTTTATCTTTCCTGTGATCCCAACTTTAGTTGTTTACCACAACTACATTAGCCATTTACTGAGTCAAACGCTCATCTGGATCACATCCTCAACTCTTTGAGGAAAACCATATACTATTCCCCAGATCCCAAAGTCGTTCCCTTATCGGCCCCTTTTCTATCCACCACATCGCGCCCAAGTCACGCATGAACTTGAGTGGAGAGCCATGTCCTCTCGGCATGCTACTCCTCAAGGATAAGCCCACTCCTAAGACCTTCCAATGCCAATATCAATGGTGATATACTTGAGCACCAATAAAATTCGGACTAAGGAACAGCTCCAATACCAAATTGTAAGCGACTAAATTTTCCATTTTACTTTAGTCACTTAACCGCACCTCCGACCACTTGGAGGAGTCTCACTCACAACCTCCGTAAGTCCTATTTTGGACTTGGGCTTACTAGCCCCGAGAGTGGCATCCCTACCACTCAACTTCGTGCACTTGGTCCAAGTGCTCCACGTGTCCGATCCCATGACCGACACCCCAAGGTACCACCAACATATCAGCCTGTTACGCTAAGGCCATGCCTATTCACCTTGGTCACAACGATGGTCTGACACCACCTACATCCCAGTCCCGTCACTCAAAGACTGGGCCATCCATCCATGAGTGATCATCCCAGATCCACTCCTTAGCATCCTTAGGATGCCCACCGACATGGGATTAGCCTTCCCCAATATCTCCGTTCCAGTCCCCACTAAGTCCCTTTTCGTCCATGGCTGTGTTCGCCAACACTGCCACTGGATCGAGGCCCACAGGCCCGACCACTAAGTCCCACAGTCCTCTGGGACTTCCTCACCACTCGACTGTGTCCTTGGTCACTACCCCAGAGGACTGCTCCTCTTCCTTTCCAAAGTCTTTGCCTTTGGGACAACATTTCGGAACACCGTGGCCTTACACGAGCCACCTGGGTACTCTCCCCGCCTTCCGCCCTTGGGTGCTCTAGCCATGGGCTTAGAGCGAGGTTCCGTTGAGCCACGCCTGGTATCCAAGTAGGTAGTGCCACCCACACTTGGACTGGGAGCATCGGCTAGTCGATCTCCCGGGGGAACTAGAGCCGGCTCTTGAACACTTCACCAAGCTACCCCGCTTGTCGGTCCGTGTTCACTTTAATTTGGGGCTTCCCAGGGGGCAGCCCCTCCCCCAAACCTGGGTTGGGCCTTCCGGGGCCAAAAGGGCTTTTTCTGGCCAAAAGGGGTCCCTGGGGGTCCAAACCCCAAACTTTCCCTATAAAATTTTTGGAAACCCCGGAAGGCCCCCCCCCCCCCCCCCCCCCCCCTGGGGGACGATCGCTTTGGGCTTTCACCCAACTGCCTGTATTAGTATTCGGACTCGGACTCGGACTCGGACTCGGTCTCGGTCCCGGATTCGGACTCGGACTCGGTCTCGGTCTCGGTCTCGGTCTCGGTCCCGGTCTCGATTCCATCTCGGACTCCATCTCAGACTCCATCTCGGGTCCATCTCGGACTCCATCTCGGGTCTATCTCGGACTCCATCTCGGGTCCATCTCGGACTCCATCTCGGGTCCATCTCGGGTCCATCTCGGACTCCATCTCGGACTCCATCTCGGGTCCATCTCGGGTCCATCTCGGACTCCATCTCGGACTCCATCTCGGGTCCATCTCGGACTCCATCTCGGACTCCATATCGGACTCGACTTCGGGTCCATCTCGGACTCCATATCAGACTCCATATCGGACTCCACTTCGGGTCCATCTCGGACTCCATATCGGACTCCATCTCGGACTCCACTTCGGACTCCACTTCGGGTCCATCTCGGACTCCACTTCGGGTCCATCTCGGACTCCAATTCGGGTCCCCCTCGGACTCCATCTCGGACACTTCCACGTGTCATGTGTTGGTCCTTTTTGGGTCCCTTTTTGGAGCTTTTCTTATTGGTTGCCTCGTGCTTGCTCCTTGAGCACTTTGTTGGGAGTTCCACTCCCGCTCTCGACCTTCCAAGTCGGAGCTTTTAGTCCAAACATGTTATGCTCGTTTGGCTTTCGCTTCCGCCACTACCACGTGGCACCCTTTCCAGCTCCACTTTGGGGGCCTAGGGATTTTGTGTCTCACATAATATTAGCATAGTGGGATTTTGGTAGCCGTCGGATTGGTTTCAATCTAGACCACTTGCTCCTGTATATAAGCTAGGGTTTTTGGGCTAATGGATATGCACATTTCTGTATTCCCTTTCCATATTCCATGCACTCACAAAACATATTTAAAAATTATAATATTTCAATTGATCAATTGGATTAATAAATAAAACTATACATAATAACACTGCAAACCCAATATAATTTTTATGTTTGGTCACTATACCATCAATAGTCAATGTAAAATCAAATACCTCCAATCAAATTTTATCTCATATGCAAGCACTTTGAGACTTTCATACAACATCCTTCTTGAACATCTTTTTAAATTTTAATCTCCTTTGGTGACCCACATTAAACAAAAACTTTGATTAGATGAGCATTCTTAATTGAAATAAAATGACATTTTGCAATCTTAGCCCTATATGGCATGTCAAAGTTAAAGAGATTAGCATACTTTTTGAGCTAGTTAATTGTTACAACATTATGATTGTTCAAGGGATCTGAAGATGGGAATAAAATATCAAAAACAAAACACAATAAAAAGTATGAAGGAGATTAAAATGATGGAAGTAAAGGGAGTGAAATAAAACAAATGGCATGGGTTTTTTGCTCACTAGAAAAGATAGTATTAAGTCTTGTCTAAAGGGCTCCTTGCTCAATACAATAAAATCTATCAAGTGTTATGGTAAGGTGAACCAAGTTGGACATAGAACAAAGACAAGCATGCAAGCAGAAGTTACACTATGCTTTAGATTGGTCAATCATACCCAACCTACCCATTATCCCCACTATACATTTGGAACCCCTATAGCCTCCCCCCCTTGAAGAACACACACTTTGGGCTTAAGCCTCCCTTAGTATCAAGAATTAGTCTCTAGGACAAGCTTGAAGCTTACTAAGTATGGAATGACCTTAGATTGCGAATTTAGACACGGGACGAACACCATTATATTTAAAACAATTTCTACATTCTATAGATATGCCAAATGAACAAATCTAAACACTTTCCATAAATAGCATTTGAGACCAGAATGAAACTAACACAAAGGGCATGATAAGCTATCATATAGCGATTATTGAGAGACCAAGCTCAATATTGCAGGGGTTCCCAACACTAGCAAGTGTAAGTGAACATCATGAATTTCTCGTCACCATATATACTTGACTAAATGACAATTTAGGATTTCCTTCCTTAGTGCCCTTAGGAATTCTGTTTTTATGCTCGTCTGGTTTAAATACACTCGAAATGTCCAATTAACTCCACTAGCACAAGAGGGATTGATAAAGGGTCTAGCAATACTTACCTCCTGCCGTCGTGGCAGTAAGTAAAGAGTGTCCGTAAGGACTAGATAATAGGTAACTTTCAATACCCGAAATCACATTTGCAACACTACTAAACAATCCCATTTAGAATACAATTAACTCAACTTGCTACTTAGTTCATTTGAACGTCAATACAATTGTTAATTAGAAAATGCACAAATGCCAATAACACAAAGCTACAACTAAATCATCAACACTATCTTTATCAAGACTAATGAAACTCAATATCAATCATAAGGAGAGACATCTCACTTCACTCAAATCTCAATACCAATAATGTCAATAATAATGCATCGCTTTAATGCCATCAACACAATAATAAAGCTAATAGAAAGCATGAGTGAATCACTATTCAAATCTCTCTAACAACCAAACTAACCAAATTCGAAGATACCTTAATTAATATCTGAGACCAATCTTTCAACAATACTTTGTTTTAGATAACACATCATCAAGAAGTGATTCACCATATCTAAAACTCAATGAAATTTAACACTATAGACTAAATGCAACCAAATAATATCGATAGAGGTAGAGTTGATATGCCAATATGGAAAACCCATATAAGTTTAATGATACAATGCTCCACAATACCATCTGGTAAAACAAGCCTATCACCAATAAAAATTCATTGAGTGAGGCAAGTGTTAACAATCCTTGACAAAGTGTATAAACAATCACTAAATGCAAAGCAATTAGCAATCACTCTTCAACTTGCTTTCACAAGACCCAAATACTAAACTCATGTCATTGAGTCACATACTTGTGCAACATGAACGTAATACCTTAGATACAAGATATAGAAATATGAACAAGCATGAACTAAATGACCACTCGAATCCAACTCAACCGTAATAAGCTCACTAATGCATTTAGCCAATAGCTCTAAGCATGCTTTAAAGAGGTTAGCTATGCATAATCAATACTTAGTTGAAACTAAAGTGAAGACCATGAGATGGACCTATATTAATACACAACCTCCTCATAGATAAAGCTATAGGATGGGTACCAATATCTCAATCTTAAACAACTAAATTGGACATCACCATCCTCAACCAAGGCACAAGGCCACCAAAACCAAGTCAAGATTAATGAAAACTCACTACTCTCATAGAGTTTAATGAAATGTAAAATGCAATCTACTACCAAGCATAATACTACAGAAGAAAGGCACAAGATCACCCTTCCTAAAAAAATGCAACGACCACTTTTCTACACCAACTTTAGACTCTATCCAATTTAATTGCCTTAGCCCCAAAAGTTAAGATCCCTTTCAGGTTACAACATACATACTAAGGTCTAAGCTAACTAAAGTCAACTTCAACCTTTTCACTAGTTTGTACTAGCTTATAAAAACAGAAAAGTTTTCGGACAAAATGATTAACAGATCAGCTATTGGAAAAGTCTAAGAAAATTTGTGGGAAATTCCATCCTAAAGAAAGAATGACTCTAAGTCCAAGAATGCAAACTTTCAAGACTCAACCAACTTCCTCCTACTAACAATTTCAAATAAGTTCACCTCAACACCAATTCTTATGATCCATAATATGCTTAAGCCTCGAACATTATGCTCATATTTCTGACATCCAACACCGACATCCGTAAAATGCAAAATGAATATCTAAGACTTGACCACGAAGACCATATCTTCGGATATCTATATTGCATTAACACTCTTCTTCAACCACCTTCAAGATCCAATGGAAGCTAAAACACTAACAAGAAAATGACATTGAAAATCAAG
>NW_003314317.1:620084-668116 GCF_000143415.4 Selaginella moellendorffii
ACTTAGGATAATGGATCACCATTGAGAATCTAGTCAAAGCTATTCCAATGCTATTACATGCAAGTAAACTAGCTTCACTATCAATCATTTTGGGGTTGATCATCGAATAACCAAGCAACTTCGTAAACACATTGTTCATTATCACATAGATATGATATAAGTATCACAATGACTTAATCATCAATTAAGAAACACCACGAGCAACACCTATATCATTACTTCAAAGGTTTATATAACTATCAAGTGCCAATTCAATACGATAAAATGCAACATAAATGCCACATTCCACCAATAGAAATTTACAACACCCAACACTATTAACTTTTGTTCACAACATGGACAAGCTCATGCCACTCTCTTTTCGACTAAACTCAAAACTAATCCAACATCAAACTACTCAAGGAGCAATAGCAAGGTTCTTCAGAAAAGAATTAAATATTGCAACCCAAGTCTTTCAATAGTAAGCCTAGACAAAATGGTTTAGCGCTTCATTGCTATCCATCCCAAAACTCACCATTTATAAAACAATTATAACCAAGATGCATCAAAATAGAAACTCTTGATTGCATAATGTGAACACGGGTAATGAGTTAACATATCATTACAAATCATCTCTCCAAAAAGAGAAGATAATTTATGTGTCTGATCCTTCATTTCTGATGATTCTTTTTTCGATCTCATCTTTGACTAAACCTTAAGCTTATGTTTGCACTACCTTCAGTCCAATCCAAGAAAAGTTTATGAGAGAGCACAACAATGACTACTTGAACCAATAGACTAATCCCTACAGTCTTTATTGACCCACTTATAATCATGCCTAGGAAGGATCCACTAGTGCCGTGCTAAATAGCTATAGACCAGCCTATTTACCACTCAAAGCAAACCCAAGGGAGGTTTTACTTTCACCCATGGTACATGGAACAACTCATGGAACCACCAATAGGTTAACATTAATCCTGCTAACTCAAAGTGTAACCTCGAGTTGCTAATGCACCTCACTCACGAGCCCAAGCAAACTTATGTTAATATGCCTCATTCATGAGCCCAAATGTAAACTCATGTAAATAGAGCATCTTAGTCCATCTTATGAGCCCAAGAGCAAATGGTATAAAAAGGTAACCAAAATTTATACCCAAGGAACAATTACGTAGCCTTTGCACTCAAATGTGTACTCACTCAGATTATCATTTTCATCTCTACATAACGAGACTAATTGCCCAATCTTATTGAATAGTACTCGTTGAGACTCTACCTCAGATACCAAATGTAGCACACATAGTTTTTACCCTTTACCCTATGGTGATTTTCCATAGAATAACCACGAAGTGGAACATAAACCTTTATGTGCCATGTGTTATATGCCGTATAACACATGCCACATGTCCAATGGACAGTGGTGCGAAACCCGAGCTTCAAGGCCTTGGACCATTGAATGAAGGAATGGAATTAAACTCCTAAGCATGGGGCTAAGGAGCAACGGAATCAAATGGATGCTCTAGGATTGTTCCAAGTTACTTCGTGCTCCTGTCCCTTTGCTCCAATTAGGACAAGCTTGAAACTTACTAAATATAGAATGTCTCTAGATTACGAATTTAGACACAGAATGAACACCATTGTATTCAAGATAATCTCTACATTCCATAGATATGCTAAATAAACAAATCTAAATACTTTCTATAAATAACATTTAGGACTGAAATGAGACTAACACAAAGGGCATGATAGGAAAGGTGTTTGGCAGACACAATAAGCTATCATCTAGCAAATATTAAAGGACCAAGCTCAATATTGCAGAGATTCCCAACATTAGCAAGTGCAAGTCAACATCATGAGTTTCTCGTCACCGTGTTAAGTATGGTTGACTAAATGATAACTTAAGATTTCCTTTTTTAGTGCATTTCCAGTTTAAGTGCACATGTGATAACCAGTTTTTCAACTAGTTTAGGCGAAGACTAATAAAGGATTCAGCAATACCAACCTCCTACTGTCGTGGCAGTAAGGAAAGAATATCTGAAAAAACTAGCTAATAGGTAACTTTTGATACCCAAAGTCACATTTGTGGCAATATTAATGTAGTGAGATTTTAATAGCCATCAAATTTGTTTTCATTTATACCACTCACTTTTGTATATAAATTATAGTTTTCTGGTTAATCATTATATATTCCATTTATTCCATACACTCACAATATTATATATATATTAATAATATTAATAATTTAACAAAATAATAAATTAATTTGTGAGGTACAAGTTAATGCTATTGTAATGGGATTTTGGTAACTGTTATATTGCTTTCAATCCAAACCACTCACTTATATATATAAATTCAAGTTTTGGGCTAATTAATATGCATATTCATGTATTCCATTTCCATATTCCATGCATTCACATTAGTGGAGTTATCCTTAAGGAGTGCTTAGATTTGAGATTTTGGTTTAGATTTATCTTTTACATCATTTAAATCTCACTTTCTTTATAACTTTTTAAATTCCTTCTCTTTTACTTTTTTTCCTTTTCATTCATCTTCATGGGAGAGCAGTAGCCTCCTCCTCCTTTGACCAGCAAGAGTTGATGTAGTTACTTGATGCTATCTAGTTGCAATTGAATAATTAAATGCAATTGATAGTAGCATTCATGGTGTGTGGTATAACTCTTTTTGCTCTTATTGCCAATCCTTATGGAGTTCTTCTGTAGGGATGATGTGTACCATTGATTTAATCACTTTATGGTGATTGCCATTTATCATTCTAAAGATAATGCTCGGCATTATTGTGAGTTTCTCATATATCTCTAAATGATAATATTGCAATAGTATAATGGTTTGAGTGTAGCCACTCTTGTCAACTGTTGTTTGAGTTGGTAATGCAATTTAGTGTTTGCTTCTTGAGCCTCTTGCTTCGTGTGGAACTAAATATGTTAAAGCAGATCAAGTTGGAAATGTTATGGTCAACATTTCATCAAATAAGATTTGCACATATATAAGAAAATAAAGAAAATGACTTGAGAGATGATTCGTAAAGTTCAAATATAAAGAAAAAGAGCCTATGAATAAAGTGCATCCCATTTTCCAATAGGTTAAGGGTTTTAGGATATTTAAGATTAGCATCTTTGGGTTTAAATAGTATTAAGTTAGGTAACTAAATTCAAAAGATTACATTTGGTATTAAAAGGGTCTTAGATTCAATTTAACTAATTGGCTAGGGGAATCACACTATATATTATGCACATTGGAACATTTTATTGGATATCTTAAATGTGCATTTAGACATGATGATGATTAATGCCTTCCAACAATTGTATTCTTTATTTGGTCTGGCTTGACTAGCTCTTGGCTTCTATTTAGGAGGGTGTCAACTTGTAAAGAGTATAATAAATTATAAACAACTAAAAAGAACAATTCAAAAAACAATCTATAAAAATTCAAATATAAAAAAAAATGGCCTATGAATAAGAAGTGAGACACAAATCTGAGCCCCAAAATGGAGCCAAAAAAGTGCCACATGGCAATGGTTGAAGTGAAAATCCAACAAGTGTAACACATTTGAATCAACAAAAAAATAAAAATAAAAAAGAAAGTATACCCCCTCCTTTAGCCTTGAATATATTCTATTTCAATCTTCACAAAGAAGTAATCCATAATCCCTCTCAATCACAAGATCAACAATGTGCATCTCTTTGATAAAGAAATCCATTTAGCATATCCTAAATAGCTTCTTCCATCTTGACAAAACCGATGATCCTAAAGCAACTTTAGTTGAGAAGTCTTGTGGGTTTAGGGTTTAGGTTTAAACCAAATAATAAAATCAATTTATATAGATTTATATATTTATTAATATTATTATTATCACTTAATCCTAACCGTAATACATACCTGGGAATTCATAAAAACTTCATACCATAACTCTATACCCTTTTGCACTCAATTCCATAAGATCTGCAAAAATTGCATCTTGACTCTCCTGCCATAAGCAAGAATAGTTTCGCCAATCATAGTCAGTTGTGTCACTAGTTTGGTCTACCGATTCCAATACTTTTCCTTCTGGAGAGACCTACAAATTTCCGACCTCAAGAAAAGAAGATAAAAGAAAAACAGTTGAAATCCTACCTTCTGGACCAAATACCTCACATATACATGCTCCTCATCATCCCACAGAAAGAGAGCCAGAGCCCTCATACCCTTTCCATCGGGAGGAAAGTATTGCCCTCCTTTGACAACCCAGCCCTGAACATTTTCTATTTCAATCTTCACAGGGAAGTAATCCCTCTCAGTCACAGGATCGACGATGGGCGTCTCCTCGACAGAGAAATCCACCACATACCCGGGATGTTTCAACCGCATCAGCATGCTCCGGATAGCTTCTTCCATCTTGAAAAAACCTAAAGCCGACCCTAAAGCAATTGAGGGCGAAAGGCTGAAAAATACAAGCGCTCCGAATCATGAGCACACCGTAGCAACGGTCCGGGCATCGCGCTATTGCAGGCATCTTGTCGAGGGTATTCCCGGGTCCTTGAGAATTCCAGAATGGAGTCTTGGGGCTTATATACAAAGAGAAGGTGCTAGAAGATGTTCGATTAAGTTCCACGACCATGCGGCAACTCGGTGACACGGATGGATGGAGAGCTCTGGCCAAGCAAATATCTCAAAAGCTTCACCCGACCGTAAGGAATACAGCAACTGAGGAACTAATGGTTATCTTCCTCTTCTTCTAGCTTAACTAACACTTATCTTCTTCTTCTCGGTGAACTAACGGTTATGTTTTTCTTCTTCTAACTGCGATCTGACATTTCCAATCCATCATACCTTCCATCCATTTTACTTTCAATAGACCTTAATGCTTCGAAGATACAGTTCCAACACGTAGCCTTTTCACTGCTTGTAGTATGACAAAGTATGTTAGTGTAGCTGCTGGAGTTAGAGATTGAGACTTACCCTCACTAGAACCAGACAATCATGCAACACTTCTTTGAGAACCAGATGATCCTGTAAGAATGTATTGTGGTAAAAATTCCTTGAATCTATGAACGCGCTTACCTCTGATGCTTGCTGAACTCCCTTGTTTTGTAATTGGCTTGGAAGCGATGAGTGGCGAGCGTATAGACGCCTCGGTTTTGAACCTATACATTGATCCTGAGCTACAACAAAGTAAAGAAAAAGGATAACTAGCACATCCACAGCTTTGGTAGTTTTCAATTCAAGTGAGTCAATGTTTTGGCTGCTGGTGATGCTCCTGTAAGAATGTTGAAGTTCTGAAATCTACAGTGAACAAGCTTACCTCTGATGCTGCTTGAACTCTTGGAAGCAATGAGTGGCACCACCTCGGTTGTGTCCCTGTACATTGCTTTTGAGCTAAAGCAAACCATAGCAAAAGGATTGAAAGCCTTTTCTTGTTCTTTGATGCTCTGGACCTTTTCCGCAGAAGAATCCCTGGCCGAAGCAGCTTCCTCCTAGAAGACGAGTAAAGAACTAGAGCAGAAAGAGCTAAAGATGAGAGGATTACCTCTTTGTCAAACAATGCAACCTTAATGTTCAGCGCGTTTCTTTGCACTCCTCGCCTCGCATACTGGAAGGAAAAGTTACCCGACTTTGCACTTTCAAGTGCCTTTTTGAACTTCATTCCACCAAAGTCGATGTTTCTGCTGCCGTCAATGACGCACAAATCCCCTCCACATTCCAGATTCTCAACACAAGCTTGAGCAAAGGCGTCGAGACCCAAAGAAAGAGCTTCTCCCACACTTGCTCCTTCCCCATGGTTCTGTCCTCCAACCGGCTGTGTAAGAATCATTCGTGCTTGTCGTGCTCCAGAACCAATGACCAACACTGATTGCTCCTTCGTAAGCGCTGTTGCCTTAAATCCGTTGCCTTCATCACCAGGGTGTTCTCATCATAGACGAAGAAAGATGCAATGAAGTTGCCATCTGTGCTTGAGAATAGGTCTGCTTTCTTCATTAAGAACTTGATTGCATCATGATGTGTGAACTCCTTCTTGCTCAGCTTCACTTGCAAAAGCTTGATGAGTTGATGACACGCAGCTACTTTCCCAGCAAAGCCAACTCGAAGTCTTGGCTAACTTCCATCACCTTCAGTTGCAGTTGTCAAGGAATCAAAGAGAACCAAGAATCCTTGCTTGCAAAGTAGTGCTAGCCCAATAGTTCCTACACAAGAAACAAATAATAAAACCAGAAAATCTTGCTTTTTGAGGGGAGTAAAATGAATGCTCACCATGCTCTATGAGCTGACTTTGCTGGCTTGGAATAGAGATGGATATGATCTTGTGCCCCAGAAGAAATCTCTCCACCTCCTCAAGGAGGGGCTTGAATCCTGCACGAGAAAAAAAGAACTTGTAAGTCCTACATCATAGCAAGTTTTAGAATCTATGCACTCACCTTTGTGGGGGCAGCAGCCAATTGGATGTATGCTCACAAAACTTGAGAGTTCCATTGACAAACTCACTTCACCAGCGCAGCTCTCGATTGCAAAGCAAGCAATCTCGTCGGCTCGAGTTTTCCCCTTATGAGCGGCACTGGCAACAGATCAAACGCAAGTCAAAGAATGTAAAATTAATAGTGAGAACAACATAAAACAAGAGATAACTGTAATAATGACAATTGTAATATTAAAGAACACAAAATGTACTAATTTCCTACCTTCCATGCACTTGGTATAATGCTTTAAAATCTTGATGTAAAACTAACGGTGATAACAACTTAAAATAAAAGATAACTGCATTTTAAATGCATCACTAACAATGTCATCGACTGAGCTTAATTAAGAGATTTTCCAAGTTCAATTGCAATATGCTTGTAGTCCTTTTCCTCTCGTTGAGACTTTAGTGTTGAATGAATATCCTTTAGAAATTGAAAGATGTTCTCGTGCTTCGCTACATAAAAGAATTCATGGGAGGTGCTCCAGCTGAGAAACGCAGCAAGTGACGAGAAGTACTTCATCCAACCAGAAGAACATCTGGGCATTCTAGGTTGTGACGGTGATCCAAGCCCCGATGGCGGCTGGAAAGCCAAGGTGGTGGAGGTTTCCAAGCTCTGCCCTCGGTCTCGAGATCCTTCAAAGTCGAGGTTCTTTGAACATTTATGCATTCGAAATCAGTTATCAGCTTAAGATCAATAAGTTACATACAAGGATCTCGTGTTTGCATCAAACGCATTGCTTTAAAACTTTCGAGAAGCCCTTGGTGCTCGAGGTTCTTCAGTTCGATACGTATACATCTTACATCTGCTTCAGTCAATCCAGATCTGGTGAGACAAAAACCTCAGAACGATATAAAAAAACGTCAGCTTACTTTTTTTCTTGGAGCTTGATGATATATCTGGATACTTATAGATCGATCGATGTTCTTGGAGTTTGATGTTATATGCACGATGAATGATATCTTGATCGATCTTAGATTGGCTACTACCAGTAGTGGCGCTGGCCAGAGACAAGCACTCAGCAGCTGATGGTAATGTTGCAAACAACATGCGCAATGAGACCATCGAGGAATTGGCCCCGGTAAGCGAGCCAGCGAGCAAGCAACTCCGCCATTCCATCCTGTTGTGGACTGCGAAGAATCCATTGCTCACTACACACAGCAGCCAGTTCCAAGTCCTCAGCCCCACCGCCTCAAAGCCCCGCGATCGGTCGTGCGAGAGCTTGGCGAGCATGCATGAATCGGTAGAGCCAAGAGTGATAAAAGAGCTCCTCTTCGATCGGGACCGCGAGGCAACCGCCAGTTACTCGCAGACAATCCCACGCAGCTCCCATTTTCTTGGAGCCAAAATCCAGGGCAGGATTCCAGGCGGTTCTCATCTCCTGTGGTCGATTCTCGTCCAGGTAGATGGTCACGAGCCCCACCAAAAAATCCATCTATCACTGCCATAGAGGGATTGAAATAAAAGATGGAGTCCTCTTTCTTCCTCTACAGGCTGACCTTCCTTGCCATTGCTGCTGCCGAGCTTGGAAGTCTCGGCTTCTTCTTGGCCAACTTCTTTGTGGATGGCTCACGTTCCTGAACTCCATTTGCTTCGTTACATGGATCTCCTTACGTCGTTTTCAAGCTCTCAAATCGCATCAACTGCGTGACATGTATCAGATCATCCCCTACAAACCTTATGGCGAGTAAGGAGGAATACGACATTTGATAAAAGTTCTCTCCACAGCAATTGTATCAACGTTTACGTGGGATTTGGCGTCCACGGTGCATCTCGGCACTCTATAGCACGGGCTTCCCTCAGAGTTTGGTGGTTCCTGCAGAGGGAATGAAATTTTTGCTCTCAGCACTCTCATTTACAAAGGAAGAGATCTCGTCAGAGTGAATCGTCCAAGGACATATTTGATCTGTGTGCTTTGACATCCCCAAGTGCCAAGATATTATCAGAGTGAGAAATTGTTCTTGTCACTGCCTCTCTCTCGGCTTAGACACTTGGAAGAAAACGCGGACGTCAGCAAAGAGGAAGCATCCAAAGAACTTAACACTCACCTGCATGCGAGATTGTCTTTCCAGTTTCAGAGAAAAATAGCGTCAAATTGTTGAGCAATCTCCATAAAGATAGCCAGCGTTTTCCACAGCCTACTCGCATTTCTCCCAGCAAAACCTGTACCAGCACTTGTCCATAGCACCCTGTCACTTTTACACGGCAAGGACATGGAAAGAAGCATGAATGTCGTACCACTAGCTGTTTGTAATGAAGTTGAACCATGTGCAACCACTTGAAAACATTTCCCGACTGTCGAGTGTCTTGTCTCCAAGCCGAAGTTGGACGTTCCTGTACGTAGAACCACTTTTGAGAGACGGCATCAGCTGTAAAGAGCTTGTTACCCCCCACCTTTGATTCACACACACTAAACGAGTAGAAGTCCTGGGATTTGTGATGAATTGCCTGAAGACCTATTTTGATTCCATTGGAGTCAAAAGAAAAAAAAGCTTTCTTTACCTATGCTCTCCATCCGCCCATGTCACCGAGTTGCCGTGCGGTCGTGGAACTTGATCGAATGTTAGCTCAAAAGCAATGTACAGGGACACAACCGAGGTGGTGCCACTCATTGCTTTCAAGAGTTCAAGCAGCATCAGAGGTAAGCTTGTTCACTGTAGATTTCAGAACTTCAACATTCTTACAGGAGTATCACCAGCAGCCAAAACATCAACTCACATAAATTGAAAACTACCAAAGCTGTGGATGTGCTAGTAATGGTGTGTTATCCTTTTTCTTTACTTTGTTGTGTGTTCTTCTGCGGGTGTGTGTCCATGGCGTTAGCAAATTGCAGGCATCTTGGCAAGGGTATTCCCGGGTCCTTGAGAATTCCAGAATGAAATGGTGAGTCTTGGGGAGCAAAAGGATTGAAAACCTTTTCTCATTCTTTGACGCTCTAGACCTTTTCCGCAGAAGAATACTTGGTAGCAACATGCTGAGAAAAGACGAGTAAAAAACTAGAGCAGAAAGAGCTAAAGATGAGAGGATTACCTGTTTGTCAAACAATGCAATCTTGATGTTCATCGCGTTTCTTTGCACTCCTTGCTCTTTCAAGTGCCTTCTTGAACTTCATTCCACCAAAGTCGATGTTTCTGCTGCCGTCAATGACGCACAAATCCCCTCCACAGTGCAAGAATCATTCGTGCTTGTCGTGCTCTGCCTGTGTGAATAAGAAAACCAGAAAACGGAAAACAGTTCATCTTTGGAAACGCTCTTACTCCTTCCCTCTGCCGCACTCATAGATCAGCGCCAAATCCACATAAAACTGTGTGCCAGGATGGTGAGAGATGATGAAAGAAAGCTATTATTTAGGAAATTTAACATAATAACATAGAAATGTAGTAGCAGTTTCCATAACATAATAACTACACGATTCTATACCCTTTTGCACTCAGTTCCATAATACGTGCACGCATTGCAGCTTGACTCTCCCTCCATAAGCAAGAATATTTTCTCCAATCATAGTCAGTTGTGAGACTAATTTGGTCTGCTGATTCCAATAGTTTTCCTTCTGGAGATACCTATAAATTTCCAACTTCAAAAAAATAAATAATAAACAGTGAAAACCTACCTTCTGGACCAAATACCTCACACATACATCGCTCACACATACATCCTCCATATCATCTGCGGTGTGGTAACCATAAATATCATCTTCATCTTCTTCTTCATCATCATCCCAAAGAAAGAGAGCCAGAGCCCTCATACCCTTTTCATCGGGAGGGAAGTATTGCCCTCCTTTAACAACAAAGCCCTCAACCTTTTTCGCTTCAATCTTCACAGGGAAGTAATCCCTCTCAGTCACAGGATCGAAGATGGCTGTCTCCTCCACAGAGAAATCCACCAGATAACCAGGGTGATTCAATTTCAACAGCATGCTCCGGATAGCTTCTTCCATCCGGACAAACCCTAAAGCCGACCCTAAAAAAGACTGGAGGTTCGAGTCTTGGATTTCTCATTGAAGGGATCTCTTCGAGTCTTGGATTTCTCATTTGAATGAGCTGCAAAGAAAGCCTTTTTTTCTTCGACCGATGCACTCACAGTGGATTTTCAGGGAATTCACCACAAATCCTTCGGTGACAAGAACACAGTCACGGAATGCTACTCACATAAAGTATAATCGGTTAAAGGCCGGGGTGAAGGACTTACACTCGTTTTGTCTGCGTAAAGATATGGCCGGGGGTGTAACAAGCTCTCCAAGCTCTCCGTCTCCCAAGAGTGGTTTTACGTCAGAACAGGAACGTACAAACTGTATATCCGGCGGCTCGGAGACAACGAGACACTCGGCAAAATGCCAGCCGGAGGACGGGAATTCTATTCGACGCTTCAAAGAGGAAGGGATTCCATTGTGTCTTTTGTATTAGTTGATTTTTATTGAATCAGACGTCCATCACAGCGTGGGCTTCTTTTAACAAAGAGAATTTAGGGGTT
The DNA here is from genome assembly GCF_000143415.4 of Selaginella moellendorffii. Taxonomy (NCBI): domain Eukaryota; kingdom Viridiplantae; phylum Streptophyta; class Lycopodiopsida; order Selaginellales; family Selaginellaceae; genus Selaginella; species Selaginella moellendorffii. The sequence goes on from NW_003314317.1 coordinate 630,980, forward strand.
TTGGCGTTGGGAGCTCGCTCGGCCAAGGGAAGCAATAGTTCTTTACTGGGTCGATGGGTTGCGCTTTCGATCACCTACATTGAGGTATGGATCCTTACCGGTAGATCACAAGCTGCGAGTAAACATTCCCCGGAATTCGTTTGTGCCGAGTGAGATCTTCGGTTCTTATTTTTCCATGACATAGCCACGTGGACCGTGACTATGCCACGTGGAATTCACACGTGGCAGCGTTTAAATATTTTTGGCGGGATGGTGCAAGACGGCTGGGCGCTTGCTTTCTTCTGTGATGCGCCTGATGTTCCTATCGTGCTCGAGGTAATATTTTCAATGCTAGCGAATGAAATCCCCTAACAGCAGATCTCTGGTGCTTTTTCATGCAGGGGCAGAGCCTGCCTTTCATGGACTATCTCAGTAATTCTCTCGTCAAGCCAAGGGAAGGAAACCCCGTTCAGTTCCAGGCGTTGCTGCTCCCCAGCTTGAAATCGCAATTGCAGGTTTGCTCTCCAAGGTTTTAAGCCTTTGTAATTGTTTGTTTCAGGGATTATACGACATCAGTGCCTGTAAGCTCGGAGATAACGTTTCCTTGGATGGAGCTCCGTTCCAGGCGTTGCTGCTCCAGGTTTGTTGCTTTCCATTAACTTAGTGTCATCACAGGACGAGGTTCTAAGTCTTTTGAATTCTTTTGTTCCAGGGATTATACAACATCAGTGCTTGTAACATTCCCTTGGATGGAGCTCAGTTCCAGGCCTTGCTGCTCCCCAGCTCGAAATTGCAAATGCAGGTTTGTTAGCTTCATCACAGGACGAGGTTCTAATTTTCTTTAATTCTTTGTTCCAGGAATTATACAACATCAGTGCTCGTATGCTCGGAGATAAAGCTTACTTGGATGGAACTCGAGCTGCTGCAAGCATGGTTCAAGAGTCAGATGCGTTTCTCGTCATTGGCTCGACTGTAATGGTTTTACGTCTTGTGAGGTAAGTAGTAGCGTGACTTTTCTGTGACTTTGTGTGTGAATTGTTTCCCTCTGTCGCCAGTGCCGCTCATAAGGGGAAAACTCGAGCCGACGATATTGCTTGCTTCGAGATGGAGTGTGCTGGTGAAGTGAGTTTGTCAATGCAACTGTCAAGTCTCTTCCAAGTCGTCAGCATACATCCAATTGGCTGCTGCCCCCACAAAGGCGAGTCACTAGATTCTGTGAAACTATACAATGTAGGACTTATAGATTTTCTTGTGCAGGATTTAAGCCCCTGGTGGAGAGATATCTTCTGGGGCACAAGATGGTCAGCTTCTCTATTCCACGGTGAGCATTCGTTTTATTTCCCTCATGCTTTTCTTATATCTTTTATGTGTAGGAACTATTGGTCTTGCAGTTTTTTGCAAGCAAGGATTTATAGTCTTGTTCGATTCACTCACAACTGTTACTGGAGACGACGGAGGTGTAGTTGAGAAGCGGAGGAACTTTAAGAAGATTGTGGAGGTGAGGAGTGAGCCAAGACTTCGAGTTGGCTTTGCTGGCAACGTGGCTGCGTCTTTACAAGTTATTAAACTCTTGCAAGTCAAGCTAAGTAGGAAAGAGTTAACTCTTCATGAAGCAGCCAAGTTTTTGACGAAGAAGGCAGGCCTTTATGCAACCACAGATCCAGACTTCGTTGCATCGTTCTTTGTCTACAACGAGAGCATGTTGGTGATGGTCAAGAATGACGGCAACGGGTACAAGACAACGGAACTTACAAATGAGCATTCCGTAATGGCCATTGGTTCCGGAGCACAACAAGCACAGGTGATTCTGAGACAACCAGTCCGAGGACAGAACCATGGAAAGGAGGCGAGTGTTGGAGAAGCTCTTTCGCTGGGTCTCGACGCTTTTGCTCAAGCTTGCATCGAGAATCCCGAATGTGGAGGAGATTTGTGCGTCATCGATGGCAGCGAGAACGTCAAGTTATGTGGAAGGAAGTTCAAGAAAGTGCTTGCTCGAGCAGTGTCAGATAATTTTTCCTTCCAGGACAAGAAGCGAGCAATGCAACGGAATGCTCTGAACATCAGAACTATATTGTTCAAAAAGGTAAACCTCTCGTCTTGTTTGAACTTTAGTAACTCATCTTTTCTCAGGAGGAGGAAGCTTTAACTTCTACTGCTTCGGCCAAGGATTCTCCCGTTGAGAAGGTTGAGAACATCACAGAAGTGGATGGAGTTGTAATGGTCTGTATTTGTGTGGTCTTTTTGCTTGCTTTGCTTCAGCTCACGATAAATGTGCAGGTGAAAAAACGAGGTGGCTATATGCTTGCCACAGTAATGGTTTGTGGTGTCTTTTTTTTTGGTTTGCTTTGCTTTACTTTGGCAATTTACAGGTACAAAACCAAGGTGCTTTTACTTTTGCCGCTCTTAGCTTCAATTACAAAACAAGGGTAAGGAATCTATATCACATTTATTCTTTAAGGAATTTATTCTTACAGGTTGTGAAAGAAGCGTTCACTGTCCTGCATGATTGTCTGGTTCTAGCAATGGCAAGTCATGTTTAACTCCAGCAGCTACACTAACAGACTTTGTCATGCTGCAAGCAGTAAAAGAACCAAATATCTTCGAAGCACTATAAGGTCGAGATTGCAAAGGGCCAATGTGTATCGCAGATAGAAGAGGAGGCAGTCGCTTCTTTGTTTGTTTGTCTTTTTTGCGTTTGCTCTTGTTCTTGCTGCAGGCCTCTGGAGGAGGGCACGACGTGAACGTCGGGCAACGCCATTCCAAATAGCCCGCCTTGTTCTTTGTCGGGACTACAAAGAAATAAAGCGTATTATTTTAAGGGAATTTTTTCTGACCAGCAGCTTCTACGGGAGCTTGGTAATTGCCTCAGTGGCGATTCCAGCGTGGTGTCGGAGCCAGATAACTCTTTGATCACTGGAAACTTAAAAACTTTATCCCAAAACAAACAAACAAAATCGAATGCATGTACCAACTGTGATTCCAATGTCAAAACTAGAGCAGATCTGATGGGATCTCTCACCCGCATCGAATGAAAAATCATAAAAGAATTAGAGGAAAAGGACCTCTTCAAACTCCTATGTGTGAGTGACACATCTAATCAAAAGAATAGAAGAAAAGGAACTCTTCCTCCTATGTGAGAGAAAGGTCACACATCTAATGACGGTTATGTATATTGATTAGTAAGTTTCTTGGTAGTTTTAGTTATTAATATCTTTGATTTCATTTTCAAATATGTGATATACATGTGTTGTATATTTGTAACTATGTTTAGGCTATTTTTTTCAAGAGACATAATTTAGATAGCTAAAAGACGAATTCAAAATATATTGTCATTATTGAATGATTACATTAAGAGTTTGATATGTAAAATAAAATAATTATTATATTTCTTGCTCACACACTAGGAAAAATGACTGAAAAATCAAAATATTAGGATATAGCAATAAAAATCAATTTTTTAATAATAAATTTTATTATAGCTTAATTTTATATTTCTCTTTTCATGAGGGTGAATATTTCAATCTTGTCAACCAATTATAAAAAATATATTTACAAAATATCAATCAACCAATTTCATATATTACTGATTACTCTATGAACTTTTTTTTTTTTAAATTTTGACTATTTAGATAAAAAATAAAGTTTTTTCTGAATTTTATTTTCTTTATTTTATAATTTTTGTAATACATTATATTTATTTATACAATTAATTAAAATAATATTAAAATTTTTAATAAATATTTTTTAAAAAATTTCTGATGTCTAGATTACTAATTTATCAGTATTATTCTTAACTCTTAAAAGCCAAGAATTGCTACAATGCAATAAGCAATAATTTATATTTAATATACAAAGGACTTAACAGAATTTTTCATTTCTAAAACCTAATAGAGAAAAATAGGTTGTTTACCAAAGAAAATATTGTAATCTAAACCAATTTCAACTGCCATTAGTAGTTGAAGAGGCCAAAAAAGAAAGTTAAATTCCTTAAATGTTCTTTACACAATTGTGGTTATCCCTAGATTAGGAACTTATAACTAAGAAATAAAGTTATCCTCAATAGCATATTTGTTAACGCTTTTAAATATCATTTTAGATTTACTTGGTGTTTAAGAAATTTTATGTATTTTTATAATCTATAAAAACAAGATTAATCTAATTTTACATTAAATAAAAATAAGATTAATCTAAATGAAGAATATTTAAGCATCTTCTTATGTCCACTAGATAAATTCTTGACTAACCCCTTAAATAAAAAAAAATCTATAATTAGAATCCAAGTATATCATAGGATATACCTCAATCTAAACTAGAGCAAATTTGAAGAAACCCTTACATACATAAACATTCTTTTTTTGAAGCAAAATTCTTTTCTAAGCTTTCAAGACTTTTTCTTCCAGAACTGATTGTACAATCTATAAAGTATAAAATAAAGACAATTGCTCCTCAGGGATGCATTGACTTACAGTTTCTTTGTGTAACTCCAAAAATGCTTAATTTTCTCTATAGACAGAACAAATTATTGCAAAAAGACAAAGACTAGCTGGTAGGGTAGAGATGAACAGGGAGAGAAAGCTTGTGATTTGTCCTTTCAAAAGGATAGCTGTGAATTTCATGTAAGGAACATACCTAGAACATTCAAGTATATCCTATAATTCCTCAATCTAGTGCCCATGATCGAAGTTATGATTTCAAATTCATTTGTATAATAGTAGTGATATTTCTTATTTATCACTAATACAAAATTTATTTAAACTTCCAGAGCAAGTCAAAGAGTGCCAAAGAAGTCCAGAAAACGTTAGTCAGGCTCAATACTAGATCATTGACTTCAATTTTGTTTTTCAAAGAATGCTAGCTATAGTCAATTTGGTAGTCAATTTTACTTGTCCTAGGTAATTAAAAATCTCTCTATTTGTTACAAGCAACCAAACCATCCTCATACGGCAATGCCAATGAAGTGGCAATCATCCTCTTGGAGATTACAAAACATCACACACCAACTCGTTCAGATCATGGCTCCAATGCAGTTAGATAAGTAGTTTAAGTATGGGAGTCCATTCGTCCTACTGACCACACGAGTTACAAAGATATTAATAGCCACTTTGTATCTAGTTTCAGATGCTTCTGAGCCAGGAAAGCTCTCATTCTAAAAATCTATTCTTCTTATAATGGCATTGGTTTAGGGTTTCGGGGTAAACCTTTTAGAAGAGGTTTGTGAACAATGTCGTTTATTAACGTTGGTAAACTTCTTGGAGTTCAGTCCTACACAAACATGGATATTATGCATTTGAGCCATGCATATATGATAAGAAAAAAAGATATTTTTGTTATTATAAGTTATTTGCACCATTATCAAAAGAAACTACATTATTTATCTTATATTGCAAATAATTCCAATTGTATGCAAATTATTTAACATTAGCCAATGACACCTCTAAACCTATAAACTTAACTTTTTGCAAATTGCATCAGTTTAGCTTCCAACTCTGGCTTATTTGCCCCAACAATCCTGTGTACCTCCTTTCCCGCAAGCATGAAAACAAATGTTGGCATCCCCTCTATCCTCCATTCCGCAGCAACATCCTAGATAGAATCATCTACCAGTAGCTAAGAAAAAAGAAGGAAAGAAAAAAACACAAAAAACTTGCCTGCAATTGATCAACATCCACCTTGAGGAACACCACCGAGTCGTATGTCTTGGACAAGTCATTGAAGAAAGGTGCAATCATCTTGCAAGGGGGGCACCAAGCCGCAGTAAAATCAACCACTGCCTGAAAACAAATAAAGTGAAGCCTCAATAGCATGAAAATCACGAATAGAATAAATTGGAAGAGGAAACACTGACCAGCTTCTTGGGATTGGAGGTGAGCTCCGAGAATTTGTTGCGCCAGGCCTCTGAGGAGGGCACGACGTGAACGTTGCCCGTGTCTCCAGCGGCAACAGCGATGGGCGCCTCCATTCCAAACAGCGCGCCTCGTCTGATCGCTGCTAGCTGGGAGGAAGACTTACACGCAGTGGCCTTCTTCCACAAGCATCGCCCAACGTTCATCCTGCCCTAATCATTGTGTGAATAAAGGAAAACGCGATTTATATTTCATTTAACAGGTCTAGGTTTAACGTTAAGCCTTCTATAATTAATTTTCTTCATCTTTAAGCCCAATGAAGTTGTAGAGTTTTTCAAATTAATTCCGATCAAGAGAATGAGCTCAGAAACTTTAGACGCGTGAATCTATATCTCTTTAGCTGCCTGGAATGTTTTGATCGATGATCTTGGTCTCCCTCTGTCCGAACCAAGAAAAAAGAAAAAAAATTTGCTTCCCTCAAAATCTGTAGCTTCCCAGAGTGCTCTCTACTTGAGCCGACGCTTAGATTCGCTGTACAGGATCACTCCAAACACTGTGAGTGTGTAGCCCGCCATGCCAACCACAGACACGGGGTTCCGGAACAAAAGTATGGACACCACAACGGCCACTGCTCCCTTGGCATTTCCCAGCACCTGTCAAGAACAGAACCATTAAAAGAGCGAGAGATTGAATTCCACTCAAGATAGGATAGAGAAAGGATAGCGAAACAGAGAAAGAGAAAAGTGATCGATCCTTAGAGCTGTGATTGTTTCGTACCTGGAGAGTCAAAGCGCTCGTGTGCTTGGTGACGAGGAAGTTAGTGAGGTTAACGAAGTAAGCGGTGGCCGAGTTAACCAGGAGCAAGCCGATGATGGAGAAGTTTGTCCTGGCGAGCGCGATTGTGATGCCCACCACGTTGGGTTCCATGATCAGCGTCGCCGGCAGCAGCAGCACCACGGCGATCGGTGCCATGTAGAGCAGCAAGTTCATAGAGTTGAGCTTCTCCCTGGAAGTAAAGTAGGACAAAAACCGCATCAGGGAATAACATTCGAAGGATGCAAACAAGAATTACATAAAGACGAAGAACAGTCGAAGCAAGCAAACGAGAAGAAGAAAAAAAATGACGCACGGCAAACAGGAGCTGCTAGGAAAGAAAATCGAAGAGCTTCTTACCCCTCGGAGGACAAGAGAATTCCCTGCAATACCGACTTGAGCGCTCTGGCAGCAGTGGCACTCACGCACATAATGAAACCATAGAGATGAAAGCTTGGCTCGCCCTGGAAACAAAGATTCCAACAAAAAACACAAAAACAATGAGTGTGAGATGGATCCAATAAAATACGAGAAACAATGGAAAGATCACTCACCCCACTAGCGATGATCACCCCCGTGACAACCGGGACGAGCGTAAGATACGTGACCCAGGCCTCCCTCTTGAGCGTCATGAGATACGCAAACACGGCCGTGAAGAAGGGGGTGGTAGCTCCCACGGCCTGATTGAACGAGACCGGGAGGTAGCGCAGCGAGATGTTCCCACTCACCACCGACGCGCAAAAGATGATGCTCAAAGCCGAGATCTTGACGAACTGCGTCCTGGATCTGATAGCCTGCATGGGCACAAGCTTGAGCCACGCGATCCCAATGTAGCTGAAGAGTGCGCACGCCGTCATGTGGCACATCGTGAGGAAGATAGGGTACTTGAAGCCATAGTTGCTGAGGAGATACTTGTTGAGGAGAAGAACACCGATGTTGGACGAGTACCAGGCGCCAATCAACCCTACTGTGAAGACGCTGCCCGGCGCCATGGCCTGCGACGCCAGGGAGCCCGATCTTAGCAGCTTCTCCTTCTCCATGGCCGAGAATCCCCGAGAATGCGAGGCGCCGAGCAAACCTGGGGCGGATTCTCAGCCGATCCGGCCAAATCGACGCCCGATTCCTGCGAAGAAGACGCCGATCCGGCGAGGAATGCCGCCGCCGCCGCGCGATTCTTGGCTCCCGCCCGCCGATCTGGGCCTCATCGCGGCGCCATGGACTCCTCCTCTCGCCACAGCAGGTTAAAAACCAAAAGCTCTAAATTCAACTAAAACAAAACCAAAATGGTAGAGTATAAACGGCATGACACGTCACGCCCACGGACCCGCCACGTTGGCATTTACATTGGCGCCAACATCTACGTGGTGATCCGACCGACGTGGCGAGCTCTCGGCCGTCAATGCGACCGAATATCCGCACCCGCGTTGTTCGAATCTTCTAGCCCCTCCCTCCAGAAAGCGCCAGAGTCGTGGACGGCATTCTAAATTCCTCCGTGTAATTTGACATTGTCTCGTCACGAAGAGAGAAAATATCGACGAAACAACACGATGATTCCTGGGATCTCTCTGCGTGATCCACGATCATAGAACAAAATACATCCAATCTTTCGCAATAAACAAACAAAAACTTAGACATATTTAGTGTCTCGTGTACCTTCTCTACAAAGATGCCAGGGATTGCATCACGTCGGCGTATATGTCCTCGTAGTCTTCGATGCCGCAGCTAAATCTCACCAAGTTATCTTTGATTCCCATCTTGGCTCTTTCGGCAGGACTCTGATCCCTGGAAGATTAAAAAAGAGAATCCAAAAGTAGAGTTGATGACGGCTGTAAAGTAGAAACTTTTTTACTGGTTTACTTACCAGTATGAGATGATCGTCGGCTGTTCTACGAGGCTTTCGCAGCCTCCCAGAGACGGAGCGATGTATGGTATACGAAGCCCGTCTATGAACTTTGAGGTGAGAGCCAAGTCTCCATCGATCTAGAAATGTGACAAACCGGGTCATAGTCGTAACAAGAAAAAGAGAAGGAATGAAAAGAAGGAAGCTTACTTCAAAGCTCACCACGCCACCGAAACCACGCATCTGCTTGCTTGCAATGTGGAATTCCGGATGGCTTTCCAGACCAGGATAGTGAACACGAGCAATCTAGGAAACAAAGCTTGTTAATATTTCCTCGAAGAGAAAAATATACATTACATTACCTTGGGATGGGATTCAAGAGCTCGTGCCAGTCGCAACGCATTCGAATTCTGCTGCCTCACGCGCAGATCCAACGTTTTGAGACCCCTTCCAATGAGATACGCAGCATGCTACAAACAGGAAAGAAGACCGATCAACAGGAAGCAAGCGTCAGAAAATAATGAGGAAACAAACACAAGTATGCAATATCATCGTACCGCATCCACGACGCCTCCTAAAACATTGTGCAGCTTTCGCACAGTGTCAACGAGTGGCTTGGAGCCGCTGATACTGCCTGCCAGGACCTGAAATAAAAAGTTTCTATCAGCTTTCAATGCTCGAAAACAAAAAATAAAAACAATCGTACGTCATTGTGGCCGGCAATGTATTTAGTCGCCGAGTTGAGAACCAGGTCCGCCCCCAGAGCTAAAGCCTTCTGATTCACAGGTGTTGCGAAGGTTCCATCGATGCAAACAATGGCCCCCTTACGGCGACAAAGTGTTGAAACGAGTTCGATGTCTATACAGCGGAGATACGGGTTTGTAGGTGACTCCGAAAAAAATAATGATACCTGGATGGGCCAGCGACACAATAAGAGAGCCAAAGTCAGCAAGTGGAGATAGCGATATGTGATATTATAGCTTACAGGGTTGTCATCTAACGCTCCCTTGAGCGAAGCCATATCTGCCGGATCGATGACGGTAGTCTGAAAGATAACAAGTATGAATCGATACCGAGAGAAGGAAAACTTGCGAACGGGAGAAATCAGCATACCGTTATCCCCATTTTGGGGAGCACAGTCTGGACGAACTGCCTTGTTCTACGGTAGCAATCAGTCGTGGTTACAATGTGTCCACCAGCAGGAACCAAAGCCAAGAGCATTGTAGTTGCAGCACACATACCGGAAGCCGAGACTAAAGTCTCTTCAGCACCCTCTAGAGCACTGTAGAAAAGATGAGATGATGAGATGGATTTCTATCTTTCAATCGCAAACCTGATCTTTCTTTCAGTAGCTTGGGTCGTGGGATTTCCATAGCGACCATACTCGAAGCTTTTGTATGTTCCATCCTACATTCATAGCAGCAGCGTGAGAAAATTGGTCAAGTAGAGACTTGTTCTTCCTTGCCTGAAATGCTATCAGATCGGCCGTGTTCCGGAAAGTATACGTAGCAGTCTGGACAATTGGAGTCGTGAGTGAATCGGCAACCTTGGTCCCATTCTCTCGCTCACCTATAGAAAACAAACGAAATTTTAGAGAAAGATCTAGTCAGTAGAACAAAGGAAAAGAGGAAATCACGCATGCTTTACCTCCATGCACAGCCAGAGTGCTTGTAGACTTGGGCTTTGGCTTCTCAGCCGCCTTATCGATCTTCACAGCCGTGCCGTTCACAGAGATTCCCACCGACAGAGCCGCCGCGACGCCGTCGACGATCGAGCTACTGCCACCGCTGCTTTGGCCGCTCATGGCAGAAGCCGCTACCACTTGCGCAACCCCAATATTGCTGCAGTTCCTCCGCGATTTGACGCTGAGCTGCCGCGCGAAGTTTGGAGGAAACCTGAGAATCATCGCTGCCGACGCAATGCTGCTCAACCTGTCGGCCCCGGATCGGGGCGGAGAAATCGGCGCTGGCGCTGGCGATGGCGATGCCGCGCCGGATGAATCCGTGCGGTAATCGCAGCCGCAATAGAAAGGGAACGAAGCCGCGGCCGCCATCGCTCCTCCCACTTCCCTGATTCTCACGCTCGAGATTTTACCTTATAATGCAGACCTAGTTACCGCGAAAAAGTGACCGCGCGGTAAGAAAATTTCACCACGACGCGGCGGTATGTCGAGTCCGTGCGGGACCCCCGCGGGAGATATTCCAAGATATTGGTGGGAATCAAACGCTACACAACATATTAGCTACTATCATCTTCTCATTATCTCGTAGTGTGTTCTTTCTTCGTCTTGATTCAGTGTATATGAAATGTAGAGTAAAAAAATCCTTCGTTGGATGGATCGCTTATCTCCTTTTCTAGGAATTCCCAAAATCCTGTGCCAAAACTTCCTTTTGTTTTTCCTCTTTCGTCCTTCTCAAGCACTGTTCTCGTCCACAGGAGTTTCATCCGATGGCGTTGTCTCTTCGGAGTCTTGAGGAGCTGCTGCTGGACTGTTACTCTGCTTTCCGGAAGAAACTTTCACCATGGCGGCCCTCAAAAGCTTCTCTCCTAGCAAAAATCCTCGTCTAAATTCCTGCGTTACAATACCTTCGTCATACTCGCTAGATTCCTCGCGCATTATCGCCTCGTGAAGCTGTACCAAGATAATGCTCCACTCATTAGCACGAGAAGCAAAAGCGATCTTTGAGTGAGACTAAACTTACCTCGGGATTGAATTCCTTTCCGACTGTGTCGATGACTTTGACGCCCAAGCTCTTCATGATATCCACAAACTGTTTGTAGATCCCCTGATAGCTGCTGTCAATCTTCCTCTCGCCATCAGTCTCGGCCTTGATCGCTCCCTTGGCCCTCTCGAAGTTGTCGATCATTGGCAGCAAGCTTTCCACCACGTCGCCTTTGACGGTCTCTCGCAGCGAATCCTTCTCGCGTCCCGATCGCTTCCTGAAGTTGTCAAAGTCTGCGTTGAGTCGCAAGAGCCGCTCCTTGGCCAGGGCCGATTCCTCCGTGAGATTTGCAACGAGCTGACTGAGAGAGTCCCTCTCCTTTTGGATCACTTCCAGCTCCGCCTGTATGGTGCTCATTGCTGCTTGATCGTTGCCTAGAACAGCTTCAGAGTAGTTCCGGAGGAGAACTTCGATGACCGAAGCCGAGACCTCGGTCGGCTCACTCCCGTTAACTTGAGAAGTTGTGTCTTCCAGGCCGTCATCATCAGCCTTCTCCTTTTCGTCCTCCACTTGCTGCAAAGATCAAAATCAATTCTTGTCAAACGTGAAAGTGAAGAAAAGCATCCTAAGGAGCTGAGATGAAACAAAGCTCTCATCCATAGCAAGTCTAGCAGCGCAAGAAAAAGCTGAAAAAAAGGAACTTAAACCCAAGCAAAAAACAAAACTAATCACGAAGACATAAAAATCTATATACGCGGCATGCTGAAAAACCACTGACGGATCAATCCAAGCAGAGAAAAAAATCAACTCTATAGATTGAGAGACACACAAATGCAGGAGTTTCACGCTGAACTGTATGAAGAAAATGGAACCGAGAAATGCCAAGCAAAAATCGAAACCAATCACTACTAAGACAGAAAAATCTATTCACACAAGAACAAGTAGAAAAACCACTGACGTTCAATCCAAGCAGAGAAAATGGAACAGAGAAATGCCAAGCAAAAATCAAAACTAACTCATCCACACAAGAACACGCTGAAAAAAATACTGACGGATCAATCCAGCTCCATGGATTGAGAGACACACAATGCAAGAGTTTCACGTCGCATGGACTATATGAAGTCATCCTACTAAAACGGACCAAGCAAAAATCAAAACTATCACTACTAAGACAGAAAAATCTATCCACACAAGTTCGAACACGCTGAAAAGGATCAATCCAAGCAGAGAAAAAAAACCAGCTCTATAGAATGAGAGACACACAATGCAGGAGTTCCACGTAGCATGAATGGAAAAGAGAGGGAGGAATGCTCGCTCGCTATGGGAACCCTAGGGTTTTTGTAGAGCGAAGGCTCATACCTCAGCTTGGCTGGCCTGCTGCTCGGCGAGCGCAAACGTCCGGTAGCGCAATCTCCTGGATCCACAGACTGCGGCATTGCGCGTCCCGGGCCTGGAAACTAGGGAATTGAAGCACAGCCCTCGCCCGCGATGCTGCGTCCCGATCGAAATCGACGAAGAGCACAGGCTCCTCCGTAATGGCAATGGATTCACCAGTGTCGCCGACGCCGCCGACGCCGATGCCGCAGCCATAGCCGCCGCCATGCACCGAAATTCCCCCTCCCCTCTCGTTCCCCTCCTCGGGCTTGGAATTTCCCTACTACACAGGAGAATTTTGACGGTCGCGATTGCTTATCCCGTGACGATTCTGGCGAGCATTCAATCCTGGCCGCTTGTTGCGGAATGTAGGCGCTGATGCCTTTACGGGCGGAAGAGTCTAGACGTTGCAGGCATAGAAGAGGTCGGCGGTTCGAAGCCGGGTAATATACCGGGAAAAGATGCCACGCGCATCTTGACCGTTGATTTTTTCGGGGTCAGATACGTGGACACGTGGCGCTTTGCGACAGACTTCTCGGGTCCGATCACTCGCAAATGTGCCCGCGCCAGCGACACTAGCGACTATTATTTTTACTCTTCCTCACAATTTAGGGTTTTTAATTTCACTCCATCGCTGGAGCTGGGATTCGCGAGCGCACGCGCCGATCTTCGGGTAAATCTCTAGATCTAGGGCCGGATCTCAAGCTGGAGGGAGCTAGCTATGGTAATATCGAGCAACAGAGAATGGAGGGGGCCGCCGCGACGATTGTGGCCCAGGATGGATCAGAGATTATCGACAGCGGTGACAGCAGCGACGAGGAAAGGCTTATAGAAATGGAAGCGCTCAAGAGCGACGCGGAAATCCCGAAATCCAGTCTTTGGAGCTTGGGGGATAGCTCTCTCGTAAGCCTCGCCTTGTGGTCGATGGTAGCTGGAGGGATCCAGTTTGGATGGGCTCTCCAATTATCTCTCCTCACGCCTTACGTTCAGGTAGATTTTTTTTTCTTCTTTTGGTGTTCTTCTTCTTTCCTTTTCGTGTGTTCTAAGAAACGTTGTTTCTCCTAGACACTGGGAATTGGACACTCCTCTTCATCCTTCATATGGCTGTGTGGCCCTGTCACCGGGTTGATCGTAAGTCAATTACATACGTTTTCTTACGTACGTTTTCCACGTTTTTTTTCTTTATTTTTCTCTCAGGTCCAGCCATGCGTTGGTATCTGGAGCGATAGGTGTAGATCGAAATGGGGACGCAGAAGGCCTTTCATTTTTGTGGGAGCCCTGCTGGTTTGCGTTGCCGTAAGTTTTAGTTGTTTCTTTTTACTTTCTGGTGACGACATCTGATAAGTTGCTCCATTTCAGGTAGTTTTTATAGGATTTGCGGCGGACTTTGGTTATTTGTTGGGGGATCCGCATGTTGATTGTAAGTAAGTATGCCACGTAAAACGAGTACACTATCATCGTTACACAGAGAATTTCAGGTCACCGAAGATAGTAACGCGGCCATGGGCCGTGGGAATTTTTGTACTCGGATTTTGGATGCTGGATGTAGCTAATAACACTGTACAGGTAAAAGTTTTTAGAGTTCATCTTGGCATTGACACAGTCTAAATTCCAGGCGCCTGCTCGAGCTCTATTAGCGGACTTAGCAGGTACTCGAAACATATAATTAAAGTTTTGTGCATTGTTCAACTTTCTCTTCTGGTTGTTCAGGTCCGACTCAGAGGAATTCTGCTAATGCCATCTTCTGCTCATGGATTGCTTTGGGTAACATTTTGGGCTTTGCTACTGGAGCGGGTGGACACTGGCATAGGTACATTAGGCTTTCGATCTGTTCAAACTGCTAAATGAAATATCTGTTCAGGTGGTTTCCCTTCTTGAAGAGTAAGGCATGCTATGAAGCGTGCGGAAATCTCAAGGCTGCTTATCTTTTAGCTGTGGTAAGTGATTTGAATTCCCGCATCTGCTAGATTTCTGGTGGAAACTTTTGTCGCAGATATTCTTGGCGTTTTGTACAGCGATGACATTGTGGTTCTCACATGAAGTTCCGCTTTTGCCGAAAGATGAAAGGAAAGAAGACTATGCACCTATATCTCGTGAAGATCGTAGCGGGAAAGAGCTTGAACTGACCGTTATTAATGGTTCTCGAGCTGATGACGGATTATCGAATGGCCATCACAACATAAATGGCAATCACGATAAAAATGCTGCGAAGGAAGAAAAAGTCGACGTAGTTGCGGGACCTGGAGCGGTTCTGGTGAATCTCTTGGTGGGCATGAGACAACTCCCAGAGGCAATGAAGAGCGTTTTGGTCGTCATGACGTTATCTTGGGTAAGAATCTCTTTTCTTCTAGTTGATTTCTAACTTTGTGGTTTCTCAGCTATCCTGGTTTCCTTTCTTCCTCTTTGATACGGATTGGATGGGCCGAGAAGTTTACAACGGTGATCCTTCTGGTGGTATTGACAAGGCGAAGAGCTATCAGAAAGGAGTTCAAGCCGGTGCCTTTGGATTGTTATTAAATTCGGTACGCATTTCTTTTCGTTTGTTTGTTGATAGTTCAACCGTGCGCGCAGGTTGTGTTGGGCGTCTCTTCGTTTCTCATTGATCCTTTGTGTCGCTGGCTCGGGTCGAAAACGCTATGGGCTACAAGCAACTTCATCGTTTTCATCTGTATGGCCTCTACAGCAATTATCAGCGCGTCGGCATACCACCATTTCCAAGACTTCCATTCGATAAAGAATGGAGCTCTTGTGCTTTTTGCGGTTCTGGGATTTCCTCTTGCGGTGAGCTAGCTTTGCTCTCTAAAATACTCGACTCAGATCTTGTTCGCAGGTAACTTACAGCGTACCATTTTCCATCACTGCTGAGTTGACGGCCGATACAGGGGGTGGTCAAGGTTGGTATCTTGATCCTTATTTTTCTCGATGAATATTAAGCGTTTTTTCTTCGTTGCAGGCTTGGCGATGGGAATTTTGAATCTCTCCGTTGTTATCCCGCAGGTCGGCATTTCATTTCTTCTGCGTTGATTCACATTGTCTTCTCAACTTTCCTTTTTCTTTCCAGCTGGTAGTTGCCTTGGGAGCCGGGCCCTGGGACGCGGTTTTTGGAGGTGGCAACGAGCCAGCGTTCGTTCTGGCAGCCTTGTTCGCGCTGGTCGCTGGGATAATCGCCATAGCCTGGCTGCCCCAGCTCTCCAGAGAAGGCTACCATCGCACAGAGCTACACGGCCTTGGATAAGCATTTGAGTTTTCTTTCTTCGTTTTTACTTCCATTCGCTTGGGAAGCTCACCAAAGCTTGCTTCTGTGTCTGTGTTTATCGCAGCAGGAGCAAAGTGTACATAGCAGAAGAGAATAAAATCAAAAGCCAAGGCGATATAGGGTTCTTCTCTCTGGCCTCGTCTTACCAATAGTAGGGAAAGAAGAAGGTATGCCCGTGCTAACAATTCATACCAATGTGGTGCTCTTGGATGGAAGTTTGATGTCCTCGGTTGTGAGCAAGCTTAGTCACGAAGTCGCTAAAACTACAGGCAAGCCCGAGTCTGTAAGTGGAGCTAGCTCTTTGGATTTTTCTCTCGGAGTTTTTTTGACGTCTTGTTCTACAGTACGTGATGGTGCTTCTTCATGGTGGTGTCACTCTAGCGTTTCAAGGGAGCCACGAGAGCGCTGCTGCGTATGGAGAATTGGTCTCGATTGGTGGGCTCTCCCCGGGAGTTAACCAGGATTTGTGCAAAGCCATAGCTCGGGTTTTGGAGGAGGAGCTAAAGGTGCCACCGTCGAGGTGCTACATCAAGTTTTACCAAGAACAGGCATGTGTTTTAAGAATCTGGTGCTCGGTTTCTTTGTTTCTCTTTGACGAAATTTTATCTTTCTAGGCCCAGTCCGAGCAAGCTTCCTGTCTACACGCACTCCACCAGTAAAAAAGAGAGAGATCCAATCTTTTGATCAGTCCATAGTCATTCTTTCACGGCTTACGCGTTTGATGATCACAGATCTTGCGAGACCAAACGAACCGCAAAGATCTGTAAAGAGCTCCTGAGTTTTCTTGCGAGAGCTGACGATTTGATTCATGGAAGAAACAAAGAGCAAAAAGATGAACTTTTAACTAGACGCGCGTGAGCCTACTTACGTACTAACTATACAAACCGCAAAAATTTCGAGAGAGCTCATCTTCCTTGAGAGTTGGGATTGGTCTTCTCTACTTGTCCCACTCTGGATCGATGTCGGACGGAGGCTGGACGAGGCTGCGGGGAGCGGTGGTGCCGGAGACCGAGGCGCCACTGGCGCCAGCCTCGTCGATCCCGTTCACCTCAGTGGCGTAGTGCCAGCCCATGAGATAAGGGAGAGCGTACTAGAAAAGAGTGTTCCAAGATACTGTTAGTGTTGAGTGGAAGAACAATGGAAGAACAAGCAAGAACTACTTACATTGGCCGCGGAGCGAATGATGGCAAATTCACCCTTTGAGATTGGAATGTTGAGTCGTGCCTCGGCTTTCTCCACCTTGTTTGCCACAGCTACAGGCGCGATGGAAATGAGTTCCAGAGAACTGGAAAGAAGGATCTTTCAGTTACTTACTTAAACCGAAGAAGAATCCATTCCTGTCCGTGGTGGGTTCGATCTTGAGCGACTTTCTCACCATTCCAGCGTCACTGCAGTTCCAAATGTTTATCAGCAAAACCGAGATCTCTAGCTTTCAGAAGGAGAAAAACAAGAGGAAGTCTTACGATTTTCCCATGTTTGGGTCGTGAAAGAACTCGAGAGATTCCGACGGGGTCAGTGCAAGGATCTGTCCGAGCTCGCTCACAGAGAGAGCGAAAAGCTGCAAGAACCTCATCAGTGGCTGACACCTGCGAAAGCGGGAACGAGACTACCTGCTTTTTTCCCCAGTCGTACTGACGCTGAGAGATGGATGGCGCAAACTCCAGCATCACAGTCCCCTCTCGAGAGAGAATCGCGTCTCCAGACTAGAGGAAACAAAATAAGAAATCAACTAAGAACAAAGCTTCTCGGATCTTCTTACATCTGATATCTTGAAAGTCGGCTTGATGAGTCGCATGTTGAGCGCACACTTTCCTTTGTAGAACACATGATCGGCAAAGACTCGCCTTGGTCGGGTTTCTGAAACAAAAGAACCTGCTAACAAGCTGACGGCGAGTGCCGATAGTTTTTCACCTGTAGCCTCATGGGCTGCCATCGTAGCCATGCTCCGACGAATGGAGACACCACCAAGCTCCAGCTTTGGCATGGAGAACGAAAACACACTTGGGAGCCTGGATAAAAAAGCGAAGCACTCGTAATACAAGAAAAGAGATAAAAGGAACCACGAACTTGGTGTAGCCCAGCACACTTTCCATTGCACCGCCGCAGGTGCCGCCCAAAACCTTCGTCCTCGCCACAGCCCACATTCCTGCGTTAAAACCCTCAACCCAAAAATCCCTAGCATAAAGAAGTTAGCAAAACTAACCTGAGCTCAACTATGGAACTTTCAGTGAAGCGACTGGAGCCATATGGCAATCACGTCAACGAGCCGTATCTCACACTGACACATATAAATCTCAGTGACTTCTGTTGTCTTTGACAAGGTTAATTGACTCGGGGAAGATGGAAATGGCGCAAGAACTGCTGGACGGACCGCTGCACGAGATCAAAGAAACCAGTAAGTATGATTTCCACTTCAACACCCATCAGTGCCAGTACCTGCAAAGCCGATGCTCCGTGGTCGAAGAATACGTGCGGCTTTGGCAGAGCTGCTCCGAGCTTGAGCCACTTCCCCTGGCCATGGAGGAGCTCCGTTGTATGCTGAACAGAGCCTTGCAGCTTCTCAAGCAGTGCCAGCACGAGGAATGGCTGTACCATGCTGCAGTCCGGCTCACTGATTCCAGAGCCTTTGCGGAGATCTGCTGGTGTCTCAGTAGATTGACGGCCTTGGTCAATGCTCACATGATCCATTCTGCCATGGATATTAGGAGTCCCAATGTACAGTGCCTCATGGCTATGCCTTACAAGCGCAAGCACATAGAGAACCTGCGTTCGGCAATGGAGGACCTGAGTCCCTGCACATCAAGAGACAGAAAGGAGCTCTTCGTGAGAGCAAATTCCATCGGAGAAACTGACGGCAGGTATGGTCTGGCACAGTACCTTGTTGAGAAGCTGCTGTCAAGCGGAGGAGGAGCACTTCCTACCATTCAGGCCCTCGAACTCAAGACTCTGATAGGTGCGGGGGCATTTGGTTCCGTGTACAGGGCTGAATGGCTGGGGGCACCAGTTGCTGTGAAAGAGTTTAAGAGCGGTGATGCTTCATTCGACAAGGAGGTGAACATCCTGAAAGAACTTATTTCAGAACCGCACCCGAGCGTGCTCCAAATGATAGGATACTATCAGAAGGATGAGAAGGCTTACCTTGTCATGGAGCTGATGGAAAGAGATTTGGCCAACGTTATAAGGAAGACTCGAGGTTCGCTGCAACTTTTAACTTCTATAGACATCATGCTCCAGATTGCGAGCGGCATGAGCTACCTCCATCAAAAGAATGTGGTTCATCGAGACCTCAAGCCTTCGAATATCCTGGTTAAGACACAGAACCATGCCTGCACCACCTGTTCCAACGTGAGGTTAACAGACTTCGGAGTCTCAAAGTCGAACTTTATAAGCTTTGCACCGGACTTGTCTTACCAGAGGGGGACGATCCAATACATGGCTCCAGAGATGCTGAGGGGTCAGAAGTACTCCAGAGAAGTTGACGTGTACAGCTTTGGAATTACTTGCTTCCAGATCCTGACTGGAACGCTGCCATTTCAGGACGATGGCAAGCAGCTGGTGGCAGATAAACTGGTCGAGACGATCGAAGATGGAAATAGGCCCGACCTTCCAACAGGCTGTCCACTGGAGCTGGTTGCTCTCCTCAACAGGTGCTGGAACAGGAATCCGAAAGATAGACCAACCTTCGAACACATATCCAGGATGCTGTGGTCGCTAAAAGAAAGGTTGCTTGGTGGCCACAACCTCGAATCCAGCTTCACAGGCAGTGAGATGTCCAGTTGCAACGCTGCGGAAGAGCTCACACTCGCTGCAGGAGATATGATCTGCCAGATTTCAGTTGCTGCTCCGTTCACAAATTTTCACCAGTGCTACTTCTTGCAGTCGAGGTGCAAGCAGATTTCCAGCTACCGCGAATTTCCGAATAAGCTGCGCCTTCGTTCATGGTTTGCCGTTCAGATAAAGCTGGTGACTACCTTGAGAACTGCGTTGTCGCTGATAGAATCTTACAGTGAAGAGAGGTGGCTGCATACGGCGGTGCTGAAAGAGCATAACCCGTGGGCGTTCAGAAAAGCTCTTGAAGATATCAACAGATGTGAAACCACACTGAGAGCCATAAACCCCGGCAACCACAGCGATAACGTGATGACGTTCCCCGCTGTTCCTGAGCAATATGCGGAAGATGATAAAAAGAGAATGGCGGAAAGCATTAAAGGCTTACTCGATGCATCGGACCGGGTGACGGTTAAGTTTGCAGAATATTTGGTTCAAAAAGCAGCTTTTGATTCAGTGTTACCATGCATCGATCCAGAGGAAATCGTACTGCTCAATTTCATAGGAATGTCAAACCATGGGACGATATTTGCAGCAAGATGGCTAGACGTACCTGTGATGGTGAAAGCCCTTGGAACAGGAAATGAAGCTGAAAAGCTCCTGAAGGAGCTTGACAAGCGGCACGCAGAACTTATAAACAGGCCCCATCCAAATGTAGTGCAAGTTATCGGCTACACAAGGCACGGGGAAAACCTGTTCGTGGTGACCGAGCGGGTCTCTGGAGGCGACTTCCGAGTGACAAAGTTCCCTCTTGTATTGACCATCGAGATCCTGCTTCAAGTTGCTCAAGGCGTGGCCTACTTGCACGAACATAACCGCGAGCTCTCGGACTTGAATACGCTGCTGGTGGACTTTGAAAAAGGCCACTTCGACGAATTCACCGGTGGCATCACTGTCAAAGTTCAGGCACAGTCCAACCTCAGAAAACGAGATGGACCAAATAGCTTGAGTACCTTGGCTGGAAGGTGGAAGCATCCGTTCCACTTCCCTCACGTGCCAGACGCGGACTGCGGGAAGATCGACGCGTACAAGTTTGGTATAGCCTGCGTAGAAATGATCACCGGACAAACCATCGGGGAAGAAATACTGCTCTCTGGAAAACTACCGCAACTCCCTCACGATTGCACGGGAATCAAGGCTGTGATAGAGAAATGCCTGAGCTCGCAGCCTCCGGGCTTCCATCAAATCGTGGAACTCCTGCAATCAGCTCAACTTAGACTGGAGATTCCGCCTACAAGCGACATAGACTACCGACGGATGCTTCTGGACTCCAGCGCTCAAACTGGACTCAAGCTCGACATAACGGGAGACGCAGTAATTGGTGGCAAGCTCATTGCTGTTGGAAACGTAGAAAATGTGGGTAACAGGCTCTACCAGTGGATCCGTCAGCACAAAGATGGAACTATAGAGCGGTTGCGGCCATTTCTCGTGACGGAGTTGGACTCTGGGACACTGGAGTATGATCTAACAGCCGACGACTTCAACAAGGCGATCTCACTCACTTACGTGGATATGAACGAAAAGATCGAAGTTTCCGGCAGAGAAACCACGAACAGTCGATGGGTTTCCTATAGTGACACTATGAAGCGGGCGCTAAAGATGATATGGGGTGCTGGCGAGGCCAAGTTCAAGGTTTTGCAGCTAAGGGAAGAAGAAGGGAGCAAGAAGAGCTACCTGGTGATTAGACGGCCGCATTGCATGCTGGAGTGGAAGCGCTACTACTTGAAAAGGATGGAGATCAAGATCGCGTTCACCTCCCCGGCGGCCGGCATCAAAATATCCGAGGAGAATCCGCAAATTTGCCAGCTGATCGATAACGGCGGCGCGGAGGCCTGCAAGATCCGATTCAAGAACGCGTTCGAGAGAGACTTGGCGGTGCTTACCTTCCGGCATTTCTTGCGCGCCTGTGAGAAGGGGAAGCGCTCGCGACGACGATGACATCCAAAATGCTGTGAGTCAACGGCGCGCGCCGGTGATTTCTTGCTGGAAATCGAAGTAGAAATGAAGAACCCTATATGTACAAAAGAGAAAGGTGCAAGTCTCGAACCGGCGACTTTTGCTAAAGTGGCAGGTTTTTCATATTTCCCGCCCTTGGGAAGCTAGTATTTCGTGAGCGAGTTTGTTGGTCTCGGGATCGGGTAGTTTTAGAATTTTTTCTTCGTTGTGGGCAGCAGAAGACTTGAAACGATGGATGCATCCATTAAAAACCATGATGAGAAGCTGACGGCAAATTCCCGATATTTTTCTACCTGTAGGTTCATGGCCTCCAGTCGAAACCACCAAGCTCCAGCTTTACCATGGCACATGAAAACGCACCTGGATAAAAAAAAGTAAAACACTCGTTAGGAGAGAAATACCTAGAATAAAAGAGATAGTACCCTCAGGAGCAGGGAATAAATTTCAGGAAAATAGGGAATTTTTTCTGACATTTATCACTTGAACTATAAGTGTCAAATGACATTATCATAGAAACAAGTGACATTTTTTCATATAATGTTTGCTTAATGCCTTGTTCTTGAAGCCACACCCAAAAAAGATTGTGACCATTAAATTGTCAATCCTCCCATATGTGCATCCAATGTCTTAGACTCTCTAGGTTGACCCAATTTTGATTGAGGTTTTCTGGCACCCACCAAAAAGCATATTTTTACATGGTATAAAGATTATCTTGTGTAAGGAAAACCTCTTCATATCCAACCATTCTAGGTCACAGCTTATCTTGAAAATCCTGCTAACATGGGGGAGCAAGGAGCGGGAGAAATTGGGATTGAGCAAGAGTATGGAAGAAATCAAGTGGAGTGTAGAGGAAGGAGTGAAACACCAAAGTGCATAGTTTTATACTTCTCAATTTGCATTTGCACTAGAAGACTATACTCCCTTAACTAAATTTTCTATTGGCATCTGGCATACATATTCCTTTTTTAGAATATTATTTATGAACATACTTGTGATCTAACAGTTAAAATTTTAGAACTTCAACTTTATAATGACACTCCAATCCAAAATGAATTTTCTTCAGATCTCTCTCTCTCTCTCTCTCTCTCTCTCTCTCTCGTGTGTGTGGAGCGAGTTCCATGTCCCTGTATGTGTCGAGAAATCAGTTCCTGCTCAACTGGGCACTGATCCGCTGTGTCTCTGTTTTACAGCAGAAAGCGGGAGGTGGCCGGCACAAAGGTGACGCCGTCGGGGGCATTTGGCAAGAAGATGACCATGGACGACCTGGATCATAAATACGAGGATGATTGTGTCTTTTAGGGCAGGAGAGAGCAACAGTCGATGACAACAGCAGGAAGACAAAATCTTTATCTCTGGATCTCGCACTGGTGTAATGAACGCAAGGTGACAGGCATTAGCAAACGGCTACTTTCAAATTGCATATGCAAGTGAACAGGAATTGAACAAGTGAACAATTTTCTGCTTTGTCTAATCACACTGAAGCATCGGTTGCTGATATTAATGGAATACTTGCATGCTCTGAAAACTCCAAGCTTTAATTGGCCGCACTCTGTATCTGCACCATTAGCGTGGTGATGGAATATTCCAGCCGAAATATTTTCTAGGTATTTCTAGAATTAACTGCGATACTATAAAATTTAGTTTGTTTGCAGTTATCATCTCTTGAAGGAAATGCTCGCGATAACAGCTTTTGCATGGACTCCACAAAGATCACCAAGACTGGAATAGTGTCCTCCGTTCAAAGCCACACATGAAAACCTCACACTGACCTTTTGAGAAAGGAGCACCTAACATACCACCACCACCTCTTCAATCTTTAGACTTGGCCTGTTACCTTACAAAGCAGTGTTTTTTACTTGTAAGAATTAGATATTTGTTTTGTTTTTTAAGTTGTACAACCTTTTTTTTTGGAAATGCTGCCAGACATTCTTTGTCTTCCTTAGTAACTATGTTAGCAAATGTTGTGACTTAGTTACGAGGCAATGCAGATAAGGAAAGTCATTTGACAGTGTTTGAAAGCCATTGAAACCATTTCAGCTGAATTCACTTTCATCTCTTTTTTTCAAGAAGAGTTCTATCTTGTTTGCTTTTCGAGTGCTTGGACCATATCACTGCCTTGCACAATACAAATTTATTTCACTGCTGATCATATGTTTAGAAGCTGCAGATCTCATTTTTCTTATACATGTGTCCATCTTTTCTGCTTATTTCTCCGATTGCATCGTGCTTCACTTGACCTAAAAAGGCCAAGTTGAAATGTTTATATATTACTAGGGACAAGCAAAACTACAAACACCAACGTTGGGACAAGCACAGTCTCGACTTGAGAATTTCCCAGCCACTAGAGCTGTTTGACTTTCTCAGTTTGATCCTGTAAGAAGATCCAATTTTGAGTTTAATTATGTGATCTTTTGGGTATGAGGTCTCTTGCAAATTGGATTTTGTATTGTGGGGTTTTAGAGACTGCCACGTCCATAGTGCGCACACAATGGCAACTTTGAATTGGGAGGAAAGTTCGGGATTGCATTTTTGAACTTGAGGTTAGAGCAGAGAAGGAGTTTATTGAAGTGGAGGCTAGAAACAGTTGGTGAGTATGTTATTGCTATTTCTGTGCCACAAGATTGCTGCTGTTGCCATAGATTTCTTGAAGGCAATGACATAGAAGCAATGTAAGTCATTTGATCTTGGTTGTTTGTATCTTTTGTTAGATCTTTCACTTTCAGAGGACCGCCTCCATCTCCTGGTGCCGACCACGCTGCAGCGGTCTATGCTGGTCATTACCTGTACATATTCGGGGATGGCTCACATTCCAGTTGCTTCAGTGACTCGCATTTTGAACTTGAAAACGGTATGCTTGATGCATTTCTCCTTTGAACTTATGGATTGAAAACTTCAGACCAAATGATCATGCAAACAGACTTCTTGTGCAGGCCATGCTAGCACAGCAATTGGTGATTTGTGCAACAATTTTGGTGGACGGCATTTATGTATGTTCCAACTTTTCATGTATCATGATCAGTACCATGGATTTCGGAAATGATTGTGAAAACGCACTTGTAACCTCTGTGCTAGCATGGACGTCTATCACGATATCTTCATCTTCTATTTCACAACACATTATATACATCATTTGTTTTCTTGGGATTGAGACATGTCTCCATGAACTCCAAAAAAATAATAAACGACTGATGGCACTCACGTCAGTGAGCCGTATCCCACACTGACACATAAATTTCCGTCACTTCTATTGTCTTGACAAGGTTAATTGACTTGGTGAAGATGGAAATGGTGCAAGAACTGTTGGACGGACCGCTGCATGAGATCAAAGAAACCAGTAAGTAGGATTTCCACTTCAACACCCATCAGTGCCAGTACCTGCAAAGCCGATGCTCCATGGTTGAAGAATATGTGCGGCTTTGGCAGAGCTGCTCCGAGCTTGAGCCACTTCCCCTGGCCATGGAGGAGCTCCATTGTATGCTGAACAGAGCCTTGCAGCTTCTCAAGCAGTGCCAGCACGAGAAATGGCTGTACCATGCTGCAGTCCGGCTCACTGATTCCAGAGCCTTTGTGGAGATTTGCTTGTGTCTGAGTAGATTGATGGCCTTGGTCAATGCTCACATGATTCATTGTGCCATGGATATTAGGAGCAATACTAGAGCCAGTTTGGCCAGGAATGCCAGTGTGACCAAGGAATGCTATACCTACGTGTTAGATGATGATATAACCATTAAAAAGTCCAAGGCTAAAGTGAATATAGGGTAGTTTGGTGAAATGTTTAAAAATCAACTTTAGCTCCCCCGGGAGATTGAAGAGTTGATGCTCTTAATCTAAATGTGGGTGGCACTACTTACTTGGATATTTAGCGTGGCTTATTAGAATCTTGCTCTAGCCACATAGCTAGGGCATTTAAATGCGAAAGGTGGGGAAAGTACCTATGAAGTTTGTGTAGGGCCATAGTGTTTCGAAATGTTATCCCAAAGCCCCAAATTATGGAAAGGAAAAGAAGCAATCCTCTAATGTAATGACAAAGGATATAGTCACATGGTGCAAAAGTCATAAAGGACAGTGGGACTTAATGGTCGGGCCTTTGAACCTTGATTTAGTGGCAGTGTTGGCAAGTATGGCCATGGATGAAAAAGGACTTAATGGCAACAGAAGAAAGGACATTGGGGAAGGGTGTTTTCAATATCTCCAAGCATCTTAAAGGTGTTAAGGTGTGGTTAAGGGATTGTCAAGACCCGTACCAAAATCAAAACTGGAAAATGCAGAAGACAAAAAGAAAAGCTAGTAGAGACAAAAAAGAAGCCTTAAACTGGCATTGATTCAAATTGTGGAGAAATGGAACAAGGCTAACCTATATATACTATAGGTTGATGAAGCTCCACCACTCTTGGATCAAGGACGGCCTAAATATAGCTGAGGTCAAGGAGGCACCATATCATCATCAGGAATGTGGTTCAAGAATCAGGAATTGTATGGGAAATCAAAGAGTCAAGAATAGAGAAGTGTCTCGAGAGTTAGGAATGTGGCAAGAATTGGGGGATTCCTGACAGCACCCCCTCCTCAAGAATGAGTGGAACAAGGACGTGAATGAGAATGAAGAGGAGGATGAGATGGGCGTCGAGGGATGGGAGATGGAGAATGAAAAGAATGAGGACTGGGACGAAAAGGATAGCAGTGGTGAAAGTCCTAAACAAGGTTAGGAGAATGAATCAGGTTGTCCACAGGTTCCCAAGTGCGTTCCTCAAGTCTATAACCCTTCCAGTTTACTAGATAGTAGAGTTTAGACCGTGAGATCTTGGAATCAAGGATGTCCTGAACCTCATACTCAAACCCATCTTTGAGCTGCATTGGTGGAGGCAAAGGAATTACTCGATTTGGAATAGGACTGGGAATATAAGGCTCAAAGAGAGAGGAGTGAAAAACGAGGTGAATTTGATATGAGGAGGGAAGTGCAAAGCGATAAGTGATAGGATTAATGATGGCAGTGATAGGGAAAGGACCAAGGCATTTGAAATCGAGTTTGGGACATGGCCTGGTGGTGGAGATATTTCGCCTGAGGAGCCAGACTTTATCCCCGATATTGTAAGAGGGACAATCTTGACAATGGACATTGGCAAATGTTTTGCGAGATTCTTGAGCACAATGGAGGTGGAAGGAGATGGAGTTGTGGATTTCCTAGAGGTTAGAGACAAATGCTTTAGAGCGAGGATTTGAATGAGAGGATTCAGATGGAGAAGGAAGTGAGAGATTGAATCAGGGATTTCAGCCAGAGTTTGCAAAGAAGGGGGAAACTTGAAGGGAGGAGTGAACGAAGTTGTTATAGGAGAACTCAGCAAAGGGAAAGATATTGAACTAGTCATTTTGATGATAATTAATGAAGCACCTCAGGAATTGTTTCAACGTCTAAACCGTTTGCTCGAACTATCCATCAATTTGAGGATGATAGCCGAAGAGAGGTTGGCCTTCACTCCAAGTAGCTGCAAGAACCATTGCCAGAAATGATAGATGAACTAAAGTCCCCGATCCAAAACCATATATGCAAGAATTCCATGAAGTTGGAAAATTTCCCTGAATACCAGTTTTGCCATGTCCTCACCTGAAAACTCGTTGGTACACGGCAGGAAGTGCGCCATCATTGTGAAGTGATCCACCACAACTAAAATGCTGTTGAAACCTCCAGAACTCGGAAGATCACTCAAGAAATCCATGGAGATGGATTCCCAAGGACCTGAAGGGACCGGGAGGGAATGAAGCAAACTTGAAGGATGGTGACAAGGTACTTTATTCCGGGCACAAGTGTCATAGGAGGTAACAAAAGCTTTGATGTAGTCATCCATGTGAGGCCACCAAAAGTCCCGTGCAACTAGCTCATAAATTTTCAAAATGCCGAAGTGACCAGTAGTCGGGCTATCGTGGCACACCATCAGAACCAACCTTCGAGCATCACCTTTAGGAACATAAAGCTGCTCCTCACGGTACAATAAGCCATCTAAGAACTCAAACTCATCAAATCATTAGCAGTCAGGAGTCACTAGGTGTCCAGCCTGAAGATGGGGGAAAATATCAGTGGCGAGGTTGTCAGATTGAAGATCATTTCTGATGGCGTCCATCAAGGAGCAGTCATGAGGAAATTGCCATAACTTGAAGCCAATCAGGACCAAGGATAACTTGATCCTGTTGATCAAAGGCAGGATTACCAAGCCTGAGACTGAGATAGGAGCGCCTTGAAAGAGCATTAAGAAGGCCCTAAAGCTTTCTAGGTCTGTACTTGATAACAAAGTCAAACTGACTCAGGAATTGTGCCCACCTTGCCTAACGACGGCTCAAAACTTGGGAAGTGGCAAAGTACTTGAGATTTTTGTGATCCGTCCAGACTATTGTTTGATGGCTCACCCCCTCCAAGAAACGATGTCACTCTCCAAAGGAATCCATGATGGCAAGGAGCTCCTTGTCGTGGATTTTGTAATTGATCTCCACAGGCTGGAATTTCCGAGAATGGAAAGTGACCAGATGAAATTCCTGATCCACTCTGAGTTGAGACAACACAACACCGATGGCAAAGTCGGAGGCATTCGCCTCGATGAAGAAAGGTTGTGAGGGATCAGCATGGATCAAGATGGGAGCAAAACTGAAGGCCACCTTGAGTGTGTTGAAGGCCTGCTAGGTAGCAACAGACCAAGAGAAGGGAACATCCTTGTGAGTGAGATGTGTGAGAGGAAGGACAATGTCAGAGTAGTGATCAATAAATTTGCAGTAGAAGTTGGCGAAGCCAAGGAAAACCTTGGCAGGATCCATCATGATACCCTCAAGAATGACAATGTACCCAAGGAACTCCACATACTCTTGATTGAAGGAACATTTCTCAAGCTTTGTGTATAGGCCATGTTCCTGTAGCTTTACCAACACCTTGCGCGCATGCTCGTCGTGCTCCTCCTGAGTTTTTGAGTAGATGAGGATGTCGTCGAGGTAGACGATCACCATCTAATCAAGAAACTCCTGAAAGACATTGTTCGCCATGTGTTGGAAAACTGTTGGAGCATTTGTCGAGCCAAACGGCATGACAGTGTACTTGAAGCAGCCACAACGGATTCAGAACGTAGTCTTCCATTCATCGCCAGGCCAAATCCGAATCAGGTTGTATGCTCTGTGGAGGTCGATCTTGGTGAAGAAGCAGGCACTGTCGAGGCGTTCCAATAGGTTTGAGATCAGGGGTAGTAGATAACAGTTCCAAACAATTACCTTGTTCAAACCTCGGTAGTCGATGACTAGCCGCAAACTCCTATCCTTCTTTTTGAAAAGAAGATAGGTGCTCCAGCCGGGGACTGCGAATGCTGAATATACCCCGATGCAAGGCTCTTGTTCACATACTCTTTGAGGGCATTAATCTCAGATGGGGATAACTCGTAGATAGACCCCCATGAAGGTGACACTCCTTCCTATAAATCAATAGGACAGTTGTAAGGCCGATGAATAGGTAGTACACTAGCTTTTTTTTTGTCAAACACATTGCCAAAATCATGATACTTCTCAGGAAGACTGACAGGAGAAACATGCAAAGCAAAAAGAAAAACAAGTTCTTCATGAAGGAGTTCTTTCATAGTGATTGTGGAGATAGGAGGAGGCGTACAGGTGAATGGAATGATGGGACGAGGATATTGTCTAGTGTAAGATGGAAGAGAGGGAAAAGAAGATTGAGGGATATGGAGCAAAGAAGGTGAAAACTTCGTAGATTCAAGAATAGAAACCCGATTTGAGTTTAGGGAACTTTTCTTGATTTGGATTCGATGAACAACAAGGGAAGACGTGGGAGATGGTGACGTGGGAGAGACGAACTATAATTCCTTCCAACAGATTTGAGGCTGGTGCAATTGGAACCAAGGAAGGCCGAGCACCACAGAGGAGGATGTTGTTGATGATGTTGTTGATGTTGAAGGCAATATTAGTGACAGTGGACCCGATGTGTACTCGAATAGGCAACGTTTCTCTAAGTCCAAAAGATGGAGACACAAAATGCTCGCCGATGCCTTCAACCCTCAGATCCCATATGGTAGGAGAAAAAAGAACGTGATGTCAGGCAGCAAAGTTCGTGTCCATGAAGCAAGAAGTTGCGCCCAAGTCCAGTAGTGCTAGAGCCTTGAGTCCTAATTATCCGGTGAAAGAAATGAGACATGGGATGTGGAAGTTGTGGGAATTGGTGGTGGCTTTGATGAAAGGTGGTAAGGAGCTTGATAAAGAAGAAAGTGATTTTATTTGGGGAGTCCAAACAGATAGGTCCTACTTTTTTTGGACATAGTCTTTTTCTGACTGCAACAGAGGTGGACCTTGAGGCAGAGTGAACTCAAGTAGTTGGGGAGGCTTCTTGGGACACACAATTGCTTTATGGATCAGTACAGTAGAGGCAAAGATTCTGAGATACTCGACGTTGCTTCTTAGTAGGACTCAACTTCCCTCTGATGAGTCGGGGAGTACCAGAAATATCCATCGGAACCAGAGCAGTAGGTTCAGAAGTATGCCCCAAAGACTCAAGCTGGGATTCTTGAGTCTCAGACGGGAAAACAGTGGCACAGTGACTTTCCTGATGATGTTCAAAGAGACGATTGTTGCATTGAACAGCTTTGTTAATGGCGTGCAATGGGTCCATGGGATCCTCCATGGTTAGCAACAAATCCTTAACACCATTGTTGAGGCTGAAACGAAATTGATCAATCAGGGCCAGCTCATCCCATTGAGTGTCCAAGGCAAGGAGTTGGAACTCCGCAGCATAGATCGAGGCAGGATAAGACCCTTGAGAGAGACGGCTCATCTTTGTGGTGGCAGCCCAAAATTGATTCGTTTCGCCAAAACATGCTTCGAGCTTCTCTTTGAACAACTGAAGATCCATCAGCTTCAGAACCATGACCTTTTTCATGCTCTTCTCTAGGAGAGGAGAAAACCATGACAAAGCTGCACCTTCGAGCAACATCCCAATCGTGCCGATTTGAGACTCGGGAGTGGGGTACTGCCGATGTTGAAGTGCAAAGATCAGCTCCATTTGGTTCAGAAATCCGCGAAGCTCCGAATGCTTGCCTGAAAATTTCGCCGGGAAACTCACCTTCGATTCAAGAACTCTACTTGATCCTTGAGCCGAAAGTGAAGCAAGCTCCTATTGCATGTGAAGAAGGGCCACCTTCAACTTGGTATTCTCAGACTGGATTTTTGCAAGGACTTCAGCCAAAGAATCAAGATGGCTTGGAGACTCCATCAACAAAGAAGAAAGAAAAGGGGGAAAAAGGCAAAGGCAATCAAACAATCAAACGAGTTAAAGCAAAAGCAAAAAGCACAATTTGAATCAAATTGTCAAGACCCCTAACAAGATCAAAACTGGAAAATGCAAAAGACAAAGAGAAAAGCTAGTGAAGACGAAGAAAAAGCCTTAGACTGGCGTTGATTCAAATTGTGGAAAAATGGAACAAGGCTAGCCTATATATACTATAGGTTGATAAGGCTCCACCACTCTTGGATCGAGGACAGCCTAAATATAGCTGAGGTCGAAGAGCCGCCATATCATCATCAGGAATATGGTTCGAGAATCAGGAATCATATGGGAAATCAAAGAGTCAGGAATAGAGAAGTGTCTCGAGAGTCAGGAATGTGGTCTGTGGGTGAGGAATCCAGTGAGAGTCAAGAATGTGGCAAGAATTGGGGGATTCCTGACAAAATGACCATTTATAAACAGATGGCCCAATCTTTGAGAGATAGGATTGTGATGTAGATGGTTTTGGACTATCAATGTGACAAAGATGAATAAGCATAGCATTAGCATAATGAGCTGATATATCAATAGTACATTTGGGTGTCGGTCATAGGATTGAACACATGGAGCACTTGGACTAAGTGCAAAGGCTAAGTGGCATAAATGCCATTCACAAGGCTAACATCTCCCCAAGTTTTGAAGAAGATTTATAGAGGTTGTGAATAAGACTTCTCTAAATGGTCAAAGGTGTAGTTAAGTGACTAAAGTAGAATGGAAAAATTAGTCACTTATAGTGTTAGTCCTGTTTTGGTCCTATTAGCTATTTAGAGAATATAAGGTATAATAGAGATAGTGGGTAGGTCAAGAATGGCCAAGGTATAGTCTAGCTTTTGCTTGTGTGTTTATCCATGTTTACTTGGATCTAAAGCCAAACTCCATAGTGTCAGACTTTATTTGGCTTCATTTTGTGTGTTAATCTTGGCATTGGATATAATATGCTCTAGGATTATTCTTTTGTCGCTCTATGCTTTTGTCCTTTTGCTCTTTGGGTTGAATGCTTAAAAGTCACTTTGTATTCCAGTTCCTTTGCTCCTTGGCTACATGCTTGGGGGTTTGGCTTTATCACTTTATTCAGTGGCTCAAAGCCTTAAAACTTATGTTCTACTCCATTGCCCTTGGCATGTAGCCAAAAGTTAATGTTTTATTTCGTGGTTATCCTATAGTAAATCATTATAGGATAAATAGTGAAAACCATATATGTTATAGTCAGCAGAGTTTAAATTTTGCATTAAAACATGTAGAATATATAATTTTCACCCTCTACCCTATGGTGATTTACGATTTACCATAGGATAATCACGGAGTAGAACCATATACCTTGGATATGTGGCCAAAGGCAGTGGAGTGGAACCCAAGTGTCAAGGCCTTTGGACACTAAACAAAGGGACATAGCCAAACTCCTAAGCATACAACCAAGGAGTGAAGAAATTAAATCACGAAATGACTCATGAAGGTACAACTTAGAGAGCAAAGGGACAAAAGCATAAAGTGATATTAGAACAGTTCTAGAACATTTAATATACCAATGATAAGACCAGCATAAGACCCATATCATTACATTAGGCCACTAGTATGCTGAAGTAGTGTTAAACATTATTTGGCTCCATTTTATGTACTAGCTAACATGGTATGAAACTTATGTTAAGGTTTGGCACTTTAATCCTTTTCCTTTTTGTGGCTTTGCTCATGTCCTAAGCTCTCTCTCCATGCTCTAGCTTAAGACACAAAGCGTAGAACCCCTTGATATTTTTGCTTTTGCGGGGTTTTAATACAACCATTTGGAATATTTCAAGAATCAAAATATTCCCTCTCTCTCTCTCAAGATGCCCATGGCTGCAACAATTGGGCTTAAACCCAAGCCAAACATAAAATAAGGGCAAGTATATAAGCAAGGAGCTAGAACTCAAGCAACTTCTCTTGCATTTGTTGTTGTTGCTAAATGATCTCCTTATATCTTGCAAGCTTCAACAACACCTTCTCAATAATTAAGGGAATTATATCATCACTATATACGGCTAAAGAAGAATGGACCATAGTAGCATATAAGCTCCTATCAAAAGATGGGAGAAAAACCTCCTCTACCATATAAATCTTAAGCTCTTAGAAAAGATCCCACTCTAAAGTTTCTATTATAGTGAATGCCTTATGATATGTTTAAAACTCTCACTTGAACATCTTGGGCTGGAGATTTCCCTTGAGGCTAAAGATGACTGCAATGATGCTATGAGGTTCATTTGTGATGACCTTATGCTAGACACACTCTTTCCAATAAGACCTAAACAACATCACGTACTCTAGCATAAATTCCCGTGCCCCTTGCCAAAAAGTGAACAAGTTCATAAGTAAGCGATTCATTCGTCGCTACTAATCAAAGTCACCTTGAAAAGATGCTTTGAATGTGGAGTAGTCAGACATGTCTACCTCCAAGAGAGTCTCTACCCATGCTACTCCTCGGCTAGTGAGCAATCACAAGAAGTCACAAAACTTGTGATTATCCTTGACAATGCCATTCAATTCACAATATTGCTTGAAGTGACATATACCTTGGTGGAGATGTCACCATTATCATAGAAGTATGCCAAGTTAGTGCTTTGTTGTGGCATATGTATAGGAAGAGCCATGGGCAGTAAACTCCCTAACTCGGCATTTATGATGAACAATGAATCCTCCTCTTTGGAAAGATATTCAAATGAGCTGGGTTGCAAGTTGAGTTAATTGTGTTCTAGACAAGATTGTTTAGTACAGGTTGAGCTTTGATTTTTTCCTAAAAAGTGATTTAGTTGTGGACAATGTTAACTCTACAAGAGGAAGAGTTGGTGATCAATATTGGAGTGTTTGAATCTCCAATAACATAAAGTTACAACCCAAGCATCAACACTATTTACATTGAGATTAATGAAACTCAATATCAATCCCATGGAAAGACATTTCATCCCACTTGAATCTCAACAATAATAATGTCAACGGCAAGACATCACTTCAATGCCATCAACACCAGAACAAAACTAAAAGAAAGCAAGAGTGAATCACCACCAAAAACTTTTTAACAACCAAGCTAACCAAAGTCAAAGATACCTTGGTTAGTATCTGAGACCAACCTTTAACAAACTCAGTTACAGATAACACATCATCAAGGAGTGATTCACCATATCCAAGACTCAATGAAATCTAACACTACAGACTAAACACAACCAAAATGACATTGACAAAGGAATTGATTTGTTCACATGGAAACCATGTAAGTCTAATGACACGATCCTCCGCAACACCATCTGGTAAAGTAAGTCTATCATTGCTAAATCATCATCGAGCGAAGTGTCAATAGTCTTTGATGAAATCTACAAGCAATCATTAGTTGCAAAGCAACTAGCAATCACTCTTCAATTTGCCTTTCACAAGACCTAAACACTAAACTTACGTTATCAAGTCATATACTTGTCCAATATAAACGTAATACCAGGTATGAGATAAAGGTTTATGGACAAGCATAAACTAAATAACCACTCAAATCTAACTCTACCACAATAAGCTCACCAACACGTTTAGTCAATAGCTCTAAGCATGCCTTGAAGAGGCTAGTTATGCATGATCAACACTTAGTCAAAATTAAAGTGAAGACTATGAGATGGACTCATATTGGTACACAACCTCCTCATAAACAAAACTATAGTATGGGTACCAACATCTCAACCTCAAACAACTAAGTTGGCCATCACCATCCTCAACTAAGGCGCAAAGCTACCAAGACCAAGTCAAGATCAGTGAAAGTTCACTACTCTTATAGAGTTTAATGAAATGCAAAGTGCAAGTTGCTACTAAGCAAAATACTATAAAAGAAAGGCATAAGGGCTACCTTTCTAGAAAAGTGCAACGGCCACTTTTCTACACCAACTCCAGACTTTATCCAACTCAATTGCTTTTAACCTCAAAAGTCAGCATCCCTTTTGAGCTGCATTATACAAACTACTTACTAAGATCTAAGCTAACTAAAATCAATTCCAACCCTTTCACTAGTTTATACTGGCTTAAGAAAACTGAAAGGTTTTCAAGCAAAATAATCAACAAATCAGCCATTGGAAAAGTCAGAGAAAATTTGTGGAAATTTTCCATCCTAGAGAAATAATGACTCTCAGTCTAGGAATGCAAACTTTCAAGACTCAATCAACTTCATCCTATTTACAACTTCACATAGGTTCACCTCAACACAAATTTTCATGACCCAGCAGTATGTTAAGCATCGAACATCTTTGCTCATTTTCCAACATCCAACACCAACATCCACAAAATGCAAATTGAATATCTAAGGCTTGATCACGAAGACCACATCTTCAGATATCTACATTGCACTAACACTCTTCTTCAACCACTTTCAAGATCTAACATGAAGCCAAAACATTAATAAGAAAAATGACATATCAAGGTCTAAGGAAAATCCCTCATCACTCAAAATAACAATACTAGTTCCACTAACACAAGTTCTAGTGATGTTAATGCCTCAATTACACATCTTCTCCATCCAACAATCTACTCTAAGTGCTAATGGATTAATTGACAAGCTATAACAAATGAATGCTACAACTTTTTCCAACACCTTATAGGCAAACTTAAGGAAACAACGTACTAACTCAAGCTTAGCATAATGAATCACCATTGAGAACTTAGTCAAAGCTACTTAAATGCTACTATATAAAGTAGACTAGCTTCATTATCACCCACTTTGGGGTTGATCATCGTTTAACTAAGCAACTTCGTAAATACATTACTCACTATCATATGGATATGATAAAAAAATCACAATAACTTGATCATCAATCGAGCAACACTATGAGTAATGCCTATGTCACTACTACAAGGTTTATATGAGTATCAAGTGCTAACTCAATTTGATAAAATGCAACATAAATGCCACACCCCACTGATAAAGATTTACAACACTCAACACCATTAATTTTTGTTCACAACACAGACAAGCTCATGCCACTTTCTTTCTGACCAAACTCAAAATTAATCCAACACTAAGCTACTCAATGAGCAATAGCAAGGTTCCCTGGAAAAGATTTAAGCATTGTAACCCAAGTCTTTCAATGGCAAGCCTAAACAAAATAATTTAGCGCTTCATCGCTATCCATCCCATGACTCACCATTTGTAAGATCATCACTTCCAATATGCATCAAAGTAGGGACTCTTGATTGCATGATGTGAATATGAGCAATGAGTTAACACCTCGTTGCAAATCATCTCTCCAAGAAGAGAAAATGATTTACGTGTTTGATCCTTTGTCCCTGATAATTTTCTTTTCAATCCCATCTTTGACTAAACCTTAAGCTTGTGTTTGCACTACATTCAGTCCAATCTAAGAAAAGTTTATGAGAGAGCATGGCAATGATTACTTAAACCAATGGACTAATCTCTATAATCTTGATTGGTTCACTTATAATCATGCCTAAGAAGGATCCACTAGTGCCGTGCTAAACAGCTATAGACTAGCCTATTTGCCACTCATAGCAAACCCAAGGGAGGTTTACTTTCACCTGGGGTACAAGGAACAACTCATGGAACCATTAATGGGCTAACATTAATTCTGCCAACTCAAAGCATAACCTTGAGTTGCTAATGTGCCACACTCCCAAGCCCAAGTGCAAACTTGTGCTAATATGCCTCACTCAGTCCATCTTATGAGCCCAAGAGCAAGCTCACATAATACAGTACAAAAAAGTAACCAAAATCCATACCCAAGGAATAAATAAGAAGCTTTTGCACCCAAACATGTAGCCACTCGGATCATCATTTTTATCTCTACGTATGCAACAAGATTAGTGGCCCAATTTCATTGGATAGTACTTGCTGAGACTCACTCTTTGATACCAAATGTAGCACACGTGGTTTTTACCCTTTATCCTATGGTGATTTACTATAGGATAACCATGAAGCGGAACCTAACCCACCATGTGCCACATGACATATGCCACATATCCAAAGGACAATGGTGTGGAACCCAAGTTTCAGGGCTTGGGGCCATAAACGAAGGAACGGTGCCAAACTCCTAAGCATAGAGCCAAGGAGCAATGGCATTGGGACACGGAATAATTCCTGAGTATAAAGCCTAAGGAGCAAAGGGACAAGAGCATAGAACGGCTTGGAATAGTCCTAGAGCATTCAGCATCTTAATGCCAAAATGAGCACGCAAAACGGAGTTAAATGGAGTTAAACGGAGTTTAGCACTATTTCAGCATACCGATAACCTAATGCGAGGATATGGGTACTCCACCAACTAATATGGTATGGAACT
>NW_003314317.1:668216-873532 GCF_000143415.4 Selaginella moellendorffii
CCGCACTCATTGGATACTATTTAGACATGGGACGAACACTATTGTGTTCAAGACAATCTCTACATTTTGTAGATATGCCAAATGAGTAAATTTAGACACTTTCCATAAATAGCATTTAGGATTGGAATGAGACTAACACAAAGGGCATGATAGCAAGGGTGTTTAGCAGACACGGTAAATTATTATTCAATGATATTAAGAGACCAAGCTTAATATTGCGGGGGTTCCCAACACTAGCAAGTGTAAGTTAACATCATGAGTTTCTCATCACCGTATCAAGTTTTCTTGACTAAATGACAATTTAGGATTTCCTTCCTTAGTGCCCTTCCGGTCCAAGTGCACATGTGCTAACCAATTTCTCAACTAGCTTAGGTGGAGACTGATAAAGGATCTAACAATGCCAACCTCTTGCCATCATAGCAGTAAGAAAAGAATGTCCATAAGGACTAGTTGACAAGTAACTTTCGATACTCAAAGTCACATTCGTGACAAATTGCTCAACTATAACCATATAGCATCAAGTAATTGCACTAACTGTTACTTCAAAGTAAAAAAAGGAGGAGGTTGTTACTTTGTCATAAAGATGAACAAAAAAGAAAAAGTAAAAGAGAAGAAATTAAAAAAGGTACAAAGAAAGTGAAATCTAAATGATGCAAAAACTAAATCTAAACCAAAAGCACAAATCCAAACATTTCTCATGGATAATCAAAGATGCCCCTCACATCCATCAATGTGAGTGCATGGAATATAGAACTGCAATATAAATATGAAATATATAAATTAGAAATATTAATTTATATACAGGAGTAAATGGTCCAGACTGAAACCAATCCAACAGCTATCAAAATCCCACTATGCTAATATTAACATATGACATTGTAGTTGTACACTTGGACTTTACAGTGTGAAATTTATATTAAAAGTTAATTTTTAAACTTTTAAAATATTTGATCTCTTCAACATTTTTAATTAGTATAAGGAGTAATAATTTAATGGCAAAATATATATTTAAAAAATATAATGCCATAAAAGCTTAGGCTTGACATTTTTATGATTGTATAAGTTAGTTAAACTTGAAATATTCTTAGAAAAATACTAAGATCCTCCTATAAGTACTATAATTATTGCTACACTTTAAATTCCTTATTCATAAAAACTAAAACCATCTTGTTTTGTTTATAAACAATTGTTCTTGATAGGTTTATGTATCCATTTAATTTATAATAACAGCAAAGAGAAAAATATAGTAATTTCATCCTATCCACAAATTTATGCTTAAATATGTAATCATTTAACTTTAGAACATTATGGTTTTCAAAATCTTCCAGATATCTATTTTTATTTATTTAATTGTTTTAAATAAGCCAACTGAGGATTCAATGTTTATATTGATGACCTTTTAGCTCATGGATATATAGATTTCTATATATATATAAGTGGAAATACACTTGAGAAGAGGAAATCTTTCTGATATATAATTATTTTTTGCATGTAATCTAATGGTTTACACTCACCATATAACTATAGCTCAAAACTTGTGATTTTTCATGAATATAATAAAAATTGTAACTAAATAATCTATTATTCTTTTATATACTAACTCCTTTAGCAGAGTTAGGATCCCAGCTAGTAGATAGAACTAAATAAGTTAAATATATTTTTGAAGGTATATTCTAGAATATTTGAGTTTGTAAAGCATTCTCCAAAAATCATATTATATCAAATGAAATTATTTGTAAATAGTAAGTGACTTGAAAGATGATCTATAAAATAGAAGGAAAGAGCTTATAAATAAAAGTGCACTCTTTTTTTATAATCAGTTAAAAGTTTTTGGGTTCTTTAGATTTTTGATACCACATTTAACCTAATACTACTTAACGGTTTTGGGTTTCAAATTTAGATAGCATGCTTACGAAAAAACACATATTAAATGCTCTAAATTTGAAATAACACATACTCCATGCTTGCTTAACAAGTTTCAAGGGGGTATTTAGAACCATGCGTTACATTTAGCTTTGAGCACTAATGAGGATGTTACTTGAAAATTAGAGCTATAGCAGTATAATTTGGAGTGGCTAAAGAATTCACATAGCCTCATTATAGTAATAAGCCCACCAAACGTTCTCCTTGACTTGTTATAGTAGTAGGCTTGCCAAATGTTCTCCTTTGCGCTCATTTCTTGAAGCATATGATGTGGTGTGGGATCTGATAGGAACATTTTCTTTACTCACTAATATGCCACAACTAAATAGCCATGGAACATGTCTAAATCCACCACTAGGTTCTGCAAGAGATTTGCCACTCAATATGGCATTTTTTTCATGTCATATAACCTTTTTGGTCATGACATTAAAACCAATGCCAAAAATTATTCAGAAGAGTCAAAGAATATGAAACTTCCAGAACTTCAAAAAAGTACTAAACGACCGATGGCACTCACGTCAGGGAGCCGTATCCCACACTGACACACAAATCTCCATGACTTCTATTGTCTTGCTTGACAAGGTTAATTGACTTGGTGAAGATGGAAATGGCGCAAGAACTGCTGGACGGACCGCTGCACAAGATCAAAGAAACCAGTAAGTATGATTTCCTCTTCAACACCCATCAGTGCCAGTACCTGCAAAGCCGATGCTCCGTGGTCGAAGAATACGTGCGGCTTTGGCAGAGCTGCTCTGAACTTGAGCAACTTCCCCTGGCCATGGAAGAGCTCCGTTGTATGCTAAGCAGAGCCTTGCAGCTTCTCAAGCAGTGCCAGCACGAGGAATGGCTGTACCATGCTGCAGTCCGGCTCACTGATTCCAGAGCCTTTGCGGAGATCTGCCTGAGTCTGAGTAGATTGACGGCCTTGGTCAATGCTCACGTGATGCATTGTGCCACGGATATTGGGAGCCCGGATGTGCAGTACCTCATGGCCATGCCTTACAAGCGCAAGCACATAGAGAACCTGCGTTCAGCGATGGAGGACCTGAGTCCCTGCGCATCAAGAGATAGAAAGGAGCTCTTCATGAGAGCAAATTCCATCACAGAAACTGACAACAGGTATGTTCTGGCACAGTACCTTGTTAAAAAGCTGATGTCAAGCAGAGGAGGAGCCGTTGCCACCATTCAGGCCCTCGAACTGAAAACTTTGATAGGTGCGGGTGCATTTGGTTCTGTGTACAAAGCTGAATGGGTAGGGGCACCAGTTGCTGTGAAAGAGTTTAGAAGCGGTGATGCTTCAGTTGACAAGGAGGTGAACATCCTGAAAGAACTTATTTTAGAACCGCACCCGAGCGTGCTCCAGATGATAGGATACTATCAGAAGGATGAGAAGGCTTACCTTGTCATGGAGCTGATGGAAAGGGACCTGACCAGTGTTATAAGGAAGGCTGAAGGCTCGCTGCAACTTTTAACTTCTGTAGACATTATGCTCCAGATCGCAAGCGGCATGAGCTACCTCCATCAAAGGAATGTGGTTCATCGAGACCTCAAGCCTTCGAATGTCCTCGTTAAGACATTAAAGAACCATGCCTGCATCACCTGTTTCGACGTGAGGTTAACAGACTTCGGAGTCTCAAAGTCGAACTTTATAAGCTTTGCACCGGACTTGTCTTACCAGAGGGGGACGATCCAATACATGGCTCCAGAGATGCTGAGGGGCCAGAAGTACTCCAGAGAGGTTGACGCATACAGCTTCGGAATTACTTGCTTCCAGATCTTGACTGGAACGCTGCCATTTCAGGACGATGGCAAGCAGCTGGTGGCAGATAAACTGGTCGAGACGATCGAAGATGGAAATAGGCCTGACCTTCCAACAGGCTGTCCACTGGAGCTGGTTGCTCTCCTCAACAGGTGCTGGAACAGGAATCCGAAAGATAGACCAACCTTCGAACATATATCCAGGATGCTGTGGTCGCTAAAAGAAAGGTTGCTTGGTGGCCACAACCTCGAATCCAGCTTCACAGGCAGTGAGATGTCCAGTTGCAACGCTGCGGAAGAGCTCACACTCGCTGCAGGAGATATGATCTGCCAGATTTCAGTTGCTGCTCCGTTCACAAATTTTCATCAGTGCTACTTCTTGCAGTCGCGGTGCAAGCAGATTTCCAGCTACCGCGAATTTCCGAATAAGCTGCACCTTCGTTCATGGTTTGCCGTTCAGATAAAGCTGGTGACTACCTTGAGAACTGCGTTGTCGCTGATAGAATCTTACAGTGAAGAGAGGTGGCTGCATACGGCGGTGCTGAAAGAGCATAACCCGAGGGCATTCAGAAAAGCTCTTGATGATATCAACAGATGTGAAACCACACTGAGAGCCATAAACCCTGGTAACCACAGCAATAACATAATGACGTTCCCTGCTGTTCCTGAGCAATATGTGGAAGATGATAAAAAGAGACTGGCAGAAAGCATTAAAGGCTTACTCGATGCATCGGACGGGGCGACAGTTAAGTTGGCAAAATATTTTGTTCAAAAGTCAGCTGCTGATTCGATTTTTCCGTGCATCAGTCCAGAGGAAATCGT
Organism: Selaginella moellendorffii; assembly: GCF_000143415.4. Taxonomy (NCBI): domain Eukaryota; kingdom Viridiplantae; phylum Streptophyta; class Lycopodiopsida; order Selaginellales; family Selaginellaceae; genus Selaginella; species Selaginella moellendorffii. The sequence goes on from NW_003314317.1 coordinate 672,720, forward strand.
ACTGCTCGATTTGGTAGGAATGTCAAACCATGGGACGATGTTTAGAGGAAGATGGCTGGACGTACCTGTGATGGTGAAAGCCCTTGGAACAGGAAATGAAGCTGAAAAGCTCCTGAAGGAGCTTGACAAAGGGCACGCAGAACTTAGAAACAGGCCCCATCCAAATGTAACGCAAGTTATCGGCTACACAAGGCACGGGGAAGACCTGTTTGTGGTGACCGAGCAGGTCTCTGGAGGCCACTTCCGAGTGACAAAGTTCCCTCTTGTATTGACCATCGAGATCCTGCTTCAAGTTGCTCAAGGCGTGGCCTACTTGCACCAGCATAACTGCGAGCTCTCGGACTTGAATACGCTGCTGGTGGAATTTGAGAAAGGCCACTTCGACGAATTCACCGGTGGCATCACTGTCAAAGTTTCAGCTCGATCCAACTTCAGAAAACAAGATGGACAAAATAGCTTGAGTACCTTGGCTGGAAGGCTGAAGTATCCGTTCCACTTCCCCCATGCACCAGCGGCGGACTTCAGGAAGACCGATGCGTACAACTTTGGTATAGCCTGCGTAGAAATGATCACCGGGCAAACCATCGGGGAAGAAATACTGCTCTCTGGAAAACTACCGCAACTCCCTCACGATTGCACGGGAATCAAGGCTGTGATAGAGAAATGCCTGAGTTCGCAGCCTCCTGACTTCCATCAAATCGTGGAACTCCTGCAATCAGCTCAACTTAGAATGGAGTTTCCACCTACAAGCGACATAGACTACCGACGGATGCTTCTGGACTCCAGCGCTCAAATTGAACTCAAGCTCGACATAACGGGAGACGCAGTAATTGGTGGCAAGCTCATTGCTGTTGGAAACGTAGAAAATGTGGGTAACAGGCTCTACCAGTGGATCCGTCAGCACAAAGATGGAACTATAGAGCGGTTGCGGCCATTTCTCGTGACGGAGTTGGACTCTGGGACACTGGAGTATGATCTAACAGCCGACGACTTCAACAAGGCGATCTCACTCACTTACGTGGATATGAACGAAAAGATCGAAGTTTCCGGCAGAGAAACCACGAACAGTCGATGGGTTTCCTATAGTGACACTATGAAGCGGGCGCTAAAGATGATATGGGGTGCTGGCGAGGCCAAGTTCAGGGTTTTGCAGCTAAGGGAAGAAGAAGGGAGCAAGAAGAGCTACCTGGTGATTAGAAGGCCACATTGCATGCTGGAGTGGAAGCGCTACTACTTGAAAAAGATGGAGATCAAGATCGCGTTCACCTCCCCGGTGGCCGGCATCAAAATATCCAAGGAGAATCCACAAATTTGCCAGCTGATCGATAACGGTGGCGCGGAGGCCTGCAAGATCCGATTCAAGAATGCGTTTGAGAGAGATTTGGCAGTGCTTACCTTCCGGCATTTCTTGCACAGTGCCTGTGAGAAGGGGAAGTGCTCGCGACGATGATGACACCCAAAATGCTGTGAGTCAACGGCACATAGCTGAAACCATTGGTGATTTCTTAGTAACAATGAAGAACCCCATATTTACATAAGGGAAACGACTGCAAAGTTTAGAACTTGCAACCTTTAGTAACGCAGGTGGAAGGTGTAGTGTCACGAGCTTCTTAGTCTCAGGATGGGTAGTTCTAAAAATTATTTTCTTCGTTATGGGCAGCAGAAGACCTGAAATGATGGATGCATCAGTTTGGACCTAGCAAATAAGTCTTCTTTGGTTTGAATGGGGTGAAGCAGAAATATTATAATTAGTTTCCTTTCTAAGGGTGGGAGTTACTTTTGACCACATTTTTAAGGGGCCTAGCAATGTGAGGTGGTGCAAATAACTTTTCTGAAGGAAGTGGAGGAGAAGAAAATTTAATTTGGCACTGAAGTTATTAGAGCTAAAAAGACAAGTGGTGGAACTTATAAGAATATTCTTGGAATTGAAGAATTATTATTGCAATTGGGAGTGAAATAAGTAATTTATGATAGCAAGGGGAGGTACATCAACTAAGAGGGGAGGTGTATCTAAAGTGGGCAACCTTTATGCAAGCTTGCAAAATATATAAAAATAAAACACATGTATGCTAAAATTGTTGTAATACACATGAATGACTTGCAAAAAAATATTTTGAACACAACTATTTTTTTATGTATAGGCATGCATTAGTGCCTACTATATATGCATAACAAAATCTAGATCAGTGCCATATATATGATTTTTGACACTATATAAATTTTATATGTAAATTTTCACTCTATATCAAATTTTTAATATATCAGTAGAGTTTAAATTTTGGGTTAAAGCATGTAGTGCACAAATTTTTCACCCTCTACTCTATAGTGATTTACTATAAGATAATCATGGAGTGGAACCATAACTCTTGGATATGTGGCCAAGGGTAGCAAAGTAGAACTTGAGTGTTAAGGCTTTGAGTGACTAAATAAAGGGACAAAATTAAATTCCCAAACATACAGTCAATGAGTGAAGGAATTAGAGCATAGGATAATTCATGAATGTACAACCTAAGGAGCAAAAGGACAAGAGTACAGAGTGATATTGGAATAATTCAAAAATATTTAATATCCCAATAATAGGACCAACATGCAAAACAAAGCCAAATAGTGTCTAACATTATTTTAGTAAATTAATGGCCTACCATAAAAATATAAATACTCTACTACATAACATAGTATGGAACTTAGGCTTAAACCCAAGCTAGATATAAAACAAAAACAAATATATAAATGAGGGGCTTAGGTTGGTCAATTATGCTCAACTTACCTACTATCTCTACTATACATTTGAAACCCCCTACATCTTCGCCCTCTATAGAGGAACACACACTTTGGGCTTTCACCCTAGTCCAAGAAGTTAATCTCTAAAACAATCATGAAAACTTATTAAATATAGAATGTATTAAATTGAAAATTTGGATGCAAAAACAACACCATTGTATTTAGGATAATTTCTACATTCTGTAAATATGCCTAACTAATAAATCTAAACACCTTCCATAAATAGTAAATAAGACTAAATAGGACTAATATATAAGACATAATAAAGAGGGTGTTTTGGAAGACATAATAAGTTATCATCTAACAAGTATTAAGGGACCAAACTCAATATCACTGGGGTTCCCAACACTAGCAAATGTAAACTAATGAATGAGTTTCTCTAACCAATTTAAATATGTTTGACTAATAACACTTAGGAATGGTGTCTTTATGCTCCTTTGGCCAAGTGCACACATGAAAACTAATTTTTCAACTAATTCAGGAAAAAATAATAAAATGTTTAGCAATATCAATCTTCTATCATCATAGCAATAAAGAAAAAATATCTAAAAAAACTCACCAACAGATAACTTTCAATATCTATAATCACATTTGAGACACTCTCCCCCCCTTAGGGAAGATCAATGTCTTCATCAATGTATACTCTAGTTTAGACCACCACCAAGGAAAAATGTTTATAATGTTCATATTTTATAAGAAATGCATAAATTTAAATGAGTTAAAGGGCAACTTTATTGCAGTGCTAGTTTATTGCAACCTTTTACTTGTGTCATAGCTTAGATTCTAGCTTGAGAGAGCATGAAGAATATTTTATATCCTTAGAATATTCTCTCATCTTTGTATATAAGCCCATAAAAGGCTTGAAGATATGGTTCCAACCCATTTTCTCTTACATTGACATTTGGTTTTGCAAGTTTATGAGCATGTGTGTGAGGGGGTGGTTGGGGCTAAGAGATGTCTTAACAACCTCTTTGTTTAACATAAATGCACTACCATTTAGACACCTTTCAAACATTCATCTTTTCACAATATCCTTTGTGTCTTTTCCTTTTTTCTTGGCTAAATTTCTCTTTTCTTTGTGAGAAAGTGACATTTGTGGGAGTGATAGTGATTTTGATTAAGGAAGTCTATGTTAGGATACTCCTTTATTTGGAGTTATCCCATTTGGATACTCTCTTCTCACACAAATTACATGACCTGGCATCATTGTTGCATATTGGATATTGTATGCCAGTTCACACTCATTCCCATCAAAGATGACAACCAGCAATCTTCCATACAGTGCTTAGGGTATGGGACATTTTCATGCTTTTGATATGAGTTAAATTATCAAATTGCTCTTTCCAAGGAGGAGGATTCATTGTTCACCACAAATACCTAGTTGGGGAGTTTGCCACCCATAGCTCTTCCTGTATAAATTCATATTCTACAGCAAGGCACCAACTTGCCATACTTCTCTAGCAATGGTGACATCTCTATCAAGATATATATCACTCACTTTTAGCAATATTGTGCATCGAATGATATTGTTGAGGATAATCACAAGCTCTATAACCTGTTGTGATCGCTCGCTAACTGAGCAGTAGTATAGACATGGCTAATTACTCCACATTCAAAGCATAATTCCAGAGTCACTTTAATCAATAGTGATCAGCAAATTACTTACTCATGGACTTGTTTTCTTTTTAGCAAGGAGCACACAAATTTATACGAAAGTATGTGATGCAATTTAGGTCTTATTGGAAGGAGTGTGTCTAGTGTAAGGTCATTACAAATGAACCTCATGGCATCACTACATTCATCTCTAGCCTCAAGGGAAATCTCCTAACAAGATGCTCAAGCGAGAGTTTTGAATGTGTTGTGAGGCATTTGCTGCAGTAGAGACTTTGGAGCGGGATCTTTTCCAAGAGTTCAAGATTTCTAGGGTAGAGGAGGCTTTTCTCCCACTCTCAAACAAGAGCTTATGTGCTGCTATGGTTCATTCTTCTCCAGCCCCACACAGCAATGATAGAGTTCCCTCAATAATTGAGAAGGCATTGTTGGAGTTTGTGGGATATAAGGAGATCATTTAGTAGCAACAACAAATGCAAGAGAAGCTGCTTGAGGAGCTTAAAGCATACCTTTTACAGCAGGCAAAGAGACAAAGAAACCCTCCTTATTCCTAGTACTGTTTGCATTGCAATGTTACAACATATAGCACGGAGAGATGTTAGAAGCTTCATCTAGAAATTTGGCCACCTTTTGTCTAATGGGTTCAGCAATAGCCTTTAGTAGACAACACACCTCTTCCATGACCAAAAAATAGATACCAGTAACAACTAGAGCAGAAAGTGATTGAAGACACCCTTTCATCGAGCTGCAAGAAGACACCTATGCATATCAACACAGTATACATTACAAAGGACAGTTATCAAATGGTTGTTGTGATGAGAGGGCACAAGAAAGGTTCCCCTTCAGCCCCAGATATTGATGGTGAGTAGGATCTAGTAGTAGTTTTTGGAACTTCACCCTCTCTTGTGGTGTGCAAGTTACCTCATGCTTCAGTATTTGTGGCACCACCCACATCCTTAGGCACACCTTTGGATCTAGCTCCAAGACAACCTCCAAACTTTTAGAGTGGGACCTTCTTGCCCCCTCCACTCTTTCTTAGGTTCCACAAGAGGTTCTCACTTAGATTGTTGGCACTCCCATCCCGATCACACTTGATGAGCTTTTGCGATATATACCCAATTTTACTTCTCAGTTGGAGGCTTTTGTTAAGTCCATAAGCATCCTCGTAGAATCTCAACATGACATGTATATCATCAACACTCAGACCATTCATGATCCTGGAGCATTCTTCATGGAGGTATAAATCCGTGATAAACCCTTGAAGGCACAAGCATTATTTAATTCAAGCTCCCAAAGCAACATCATCTCTCTTGACTTGGTGCACTTTAGTGGCTTGGAAGTTTCTAGCAACACAACTGTAATCCTTAGGACATTTGCCAACCACATAGTGATCCCTATAGGCATCTGTCACAACATCCAGATCTCGGTACATGGCATGATTTTGACACTCAAATTTCTTGTAATGGATTACTAGCAGCTTGGATTTGGGAAGTTGAAGAACTTTATCATGCTGGGACATCCGTGACACCTTATTGCTACTTGCACAACAACTTGGGCCAAGGGAGAATTGACAATCACAGATGGCATCCATACAATGATTGTTCTCAATGCCTATGGCTGTTCTCTACTTCCATCCAACTTGTCTCAAGTGGATATTTCTTCCATCACTAAAGTTGACTAGGCTCTCAAGGTTTTTTTCTTAGAACTCATCGAGGATGATATGTTGCTGGAGATTTAAGTTGTTCAATGCAATATTATTGACTTCTTCAATATGGATTAGACTATGTCAACACTTGACTTCTCTAATATCACTACACAAATCTAGAGGCCCCTTGTCTTTAGCAAATCTAAGGATTTCATATTGATTCCTTTGCTACTACACAGTGAGGAATCCATCCAAGTGGTGGTTTCTCTAACAACTTTTCGAACTCCAACACCACTTAAGAAGTCACAAGGGACCCCTACCAAGGATCCCTCAGCAATGACATAGAGTTTGGATGTATTGCATGTGAGCTTGGGGTGTCAATAATTATGAGATAAAAGTTTGCGACACAATCCTGAGGTAATTCCTGAGGATGAAGTTGATGAGTTTATGGCTATTGGGACTAAAAAGCCACTATTTGACCACTTTCTTCTAGGCAAGCATCCACGTCTAGTTACATCCTATGAATACCCGAGAGTGGTAATACTTGGAGTGGTATTATGAGTTGTCTACTTCTTCCCATAATGTGGAGCTAATATCTGGAGCATATATCCACCCATATGCCACAATTTTTTTCTCTTTGGAGTTGATTTGTTCTTTTGATCCTAACTATAGCAGGCATCCAAGTGCTTCCAAAGGTGTGTGGAAAATAGAGCCAACACCCTTTTCTTCCAGCTCAAATTGCAAGTGAAGCAATTTGCTAGTCCAATAGTTTTTGTGCAAGCAGTAACTGTGACTTCACATTTCATTATATCAAATTAGAACCCATTATTGGACACACACATTCATCTCATCCATCGACTAAGATCCTCTCTCATCACTCCCATTATAATTCATTTCACATCTCATAGTTACCACCACTAGGCAACATATTCTTTATGCTTTCTTCTCCATTTTTAGCCAAAGTTTTGAGCACAGACTATATAAGCTTGAGGTTGCATTAGCATATTCACTTTCTAGAGCATGGGAGCTAGGTTTAAGCTTGTTTTTATTTGAGTTTCTCTTTTCTTTTCATTTTTCCTTTTTTTCCACTTTCTTGAATCTTTAGTTCAACTACACAGTTTTCCATTGGGGTTTTTCTCTATCTTTGAACTTCAAATTCCTCTTTTATCTACTTTCATCCTTATTTCTTTTGCCTTCAATTTTTAATTTTCTTTCTTTTTTTCTTTGCCATCTCTCTTTGTTTCAGTAGTTACCCTCTCTAGACACTACATTCTAGCATTTGGGAGCATCTTAGTCATGGGTTTTTGCCCACTGGAGCCTTGTGCATCTCACCAGTGGTTACCTGTTGTCCTTCTCTTCACACCATAACTTAGATTGTGGTTTGAGAGAGCATAGAGAATTTTATATCTTTAGAATATTCCTTCATCTTTGTATATAACCATATGAGAGGCTTGAGTATAGGGTTACATCTTACTTTCTCTTGCACTTGCGCTTGGTTTTGCGAGTTTGTGAGTATATGTGTGAGGGTATGGAGCCATGGTTGGGGTTGAGAAACGCCCCAACAACCTTTTTGTCTAATGCAAATGTGGTACCACTCAAACACCTTCTGCGTATCATTGACAACTAAATGACTTACAAAGTTAGTGATTCTTACTACTTTTGGTATCACTTAGTATACAAAAGATGATATGCCCTTGTTTGCCGATAACATAAAGGAAGAAGTCAGAGGCCCTAACCCTCTTGAGCAAACAAACCAAACCCTTCGATCAGGTTTAGATAGAGTTGTTTACACGGTCATGCCCTTCTAAAGGAATGGGGAACATCAAGAGAGAAGTGAGTGATGTGTTTAGTCTATAGTAACTACTCCATGACTAAAAATTTCATTATACACATAAAGTGCCAAAACTAGTCTATATATCCTAGCCCAAACTCAAAGATTAATAGATGTATAATATCAAACTCATAGACAAAGATATTGTAGAGACAACAAATTATCAGTGAATAAATCTTATATTAGAACATAAGAGTATTCCAATTAAGTTATCATTTAATAAATCAGTAGAGGATAGGAACCACCAAGATCAGCATAGGTTGAAGACATAAGATTAACCATCTGACAATATTTAATAGTAAGAATACTATTAAGAAACATTAATAAAAAAACTTAACTATGAAATATTGCAGATAACATGTCAAACAATTTACAATAGACAACTCAAAGAACACAAAGTATTATTAACTGGATAACCGATCATGCCAAAACTTAGTGGCGCAAGGTGTGTGTTGAAAAAGAGTAGACTAGATAGAAAGTGTCATGAATGTATCACCCAAAGGAAAAACATCTGAATCTATTAAAACTAATGTTAACAATAATCAATGTAATGGAATGAATGCCACAAGGGTTAACAAAAGGGATGGTTCAAACTTGAGTTGAACTCATGAGTTGAGTTTAACTCAGCATAAGTCAATTCAAGTCAATGTAGTCAACTAAAAGTCTTGTAAAGGAAATCTAAATTGAAGAAATGAAAGTTCTAACAAACTTGTAAGTTCATGGGTCAAAAGAGGTTGAGTCATTTAAAGTTCACAAAAACTTATCTTTCTAAAGCTGTATTATTATACTATAAAGTACTTTTAGAATTGTCACGTTTTGGTTTCTTGATTTTTGAAATATTTTGATGGCTAGACATTATTAGTCTATGTCAATCAAGGTAATATACAGTTATATACTAACTAAAACTCACTTTATCTCTCTAAAATTGCTTTGCTCTCTCACTAATACTTTTTGTTTAATATGAAGTTTATTACCAAAGATAGAAAAGTACAAAGCATAAGAATAAAAGGTGGTTATTAGGCTAAAGGAAGAGAAAGGTATAAAATTCAGCTTGCAATGCCCAAATTACTGAGAGGAGAAAAAAAATTCCATCATGATGAGTCTCCACTCTATCATCATTTCTTTATTGTGGCTGTAATGATAAAGGTGTGGCACCCAAAGTTCAAACTACTCATCCCATTCCTGCTTTGTCATCTTTAGTGCAACTAGAGAGGTACATGCATTTTGCATTGTGATTTTTGCACAAAGGCATTTCTTGAGTCAGGAATTGAGATCAGGATTTCTCCTGGTCTAAATTCTTGACTTGGATGACTATGCATGTAGTGGTTATATAGGCTAGTGATAGCACGCCAGACCTATCCCCCTTTCTGTCTTTTATATCCTTGGCCATAATAACATACATTCCACTTGCTCAACATCTACTCTTCTCTTCCATGCCTATCTTACTCACTGCCTTCTGGAGATCAAGGCTGTGAGATATGCATCAATCTCAGCATCAACATCTTTGCAACAGCACATGGCTAAGTATTTCTTTCCTTTTTATGTTTGGATCTAGTTTAGATTAGAGAGGATTCACAAGATCATTGTAGAGGTGATTTTGTAGTTCTCCAGCAACCAATTGCAAAACTCCACTTAAAATGTTCATCCTGACAACCTTAATAGAAGAAATACACATTCCTATCTACCAATAGGTCCCTTAGAATATAGACAGCACGTGCCCATGGACACTCCCATAGTATATGCAGCTAAGTCTCCACTTCCCTAGGGTAGTGAGCACAAGCAATATTGCCTTGATGTCATAAGCTGATTTTTGCAACTAAACTATCTTGAGCCAGAAGTCACATGAAGTGTTTAACTGACTTGTTCCATATCTGTCCCCATATCTATTTGACAGCAAAGTTAATACATGTAGTTGAAGTTAGGTAGGCCAAATTCCTCAAGTGTTGTGGATCAAGGGAGATCAAGGAGCAAAAGCTTGCAGCCCATATGTGGTTCAAAGCAAAAGAAGTCTTGGTCTTCACATCAGTTCCATTTGGAATCAGCTGGGTCCCACTCCACATCTTAAACATTCTCTAAACACATGTATGGCATTCTCACGGGTTTAGGGTTGGAGTTGACAAGATTTTGGTTCAGTTATTATATAAAATTGTAATATATATGCTTGTAGGCTAAAGATACCTTCTCCCTATTCTCCTATGTGAAATCTGGATGGGTACATAATGGATTATCACAAATTTAGACAGTGTAGCTCTTTGATGACTCGGTAATAACAATAAACTTTTTAGCTATAACACTAATGACATTGATGTAATTTGTCTTTGTGATTGTGCACTTTAACACTTTTGCTAGCTTAATCTTCTCTTGCACACCCTTCTAAATGAAGAACTATATTATGCAATATTCTTGTTTTTAGTTAGTTTGGTATGCTAATCTAATATTGATATTGGTGGTATAGTAGTATCAACAATAACATTTGAGGACATTTTCCAAGTTTTCAATCTTTTCATTTGAAACATTGCAGCTTGGCTCAATAAGCCATTCTTATGGAAAAATATCTGGCTTCAAGATAATTGAGGTGTGGATCTAGCTTGTATGTACTTCAATGCTACTTCGTGAAAATAAACTAGTTTCACCATCAACCACTTTAGGGTTGATCATTGAATAACCAAGCAACTTTGTAAACACATTGCTCATTATCACATAGATATGACATAGAAATCACAATGACTTGATCATCAATTGAGTAACACCACGAGCAATGCCCATGTCATTACTTCAAAGGTTTATGTGAATATCAAATATTAACTAAATTTGACAAAATGCAACATAAATGCCACACCCCACCAATAGAGATTTATAACACACAATACTACTAACTTTTGTTCATAACACGGACAAACTTATGCCACTCTCTTTCCGACCAAACTCAAAATTAATCCAACACCAAGCTATTCAAAGAGCAATAGCAAGGTTCCCTGGGAAAAGAATTGAGGATTGCAACTCAAATCCTCCAATAGTGAGCTTAAACAAAATGGTTTAGCGTTTCACCACTATCCATCCCATGACTCACCACTTGTAACACCATCACTTCCAATATGCATCAAGGTAGAGACTCTTGATTACAAAATGTGAACACGAGCAATGAGTTAACATTTCGTTGCAAGTCATTTCTTCAAGAAGAGAAAAATGATTTATGTGTTTGATCCTTTGTTCCTGATGACTCTCTTTTCAGTCTCATCTTTGACTAAACCTTAAGCTTGCTTTCGCATTACTTCCAGTCCAATCCAAGAAAAGTTTATGAGAAAGCACGGCAATGACTATCTGAACTAATAGACTAATCCCTATAGTCTCGATTGATCCACTTATAATAAACAACTATGGACCAGTCTATTGTAAGCCACAAATTTTTCCTTTCCAATTTGCCAGCTTACCTCGTCTATCCGACTAACACTGCCTTAGCTTTTGCTAAGTTCCCTCGCCAAAGTTCCCGCCTGTTGTACCAACTCCTACTTGGTCCTACTTGGTTTCAGCTACTCACTGCACAAGCAATGGAGCGTTAGCTATCCATCCACGGATTCCCAAATCTCTCCCAATCCCCCTCCCTAGGTTAGACTGGACTTAAGGTTCGGTTACACTCCCCGTAGGCACAAACAACCAAGCACACCAAGCCTCCAAGTTCCTAACATCCCTTGGTACAACAAGACTTGATCATAGGACCCTCTAAATCCCAAGCCTTGGGTGCGACACTTGCTTCAAGACACTGGGGCGAAACACTGTGGCCTAACGACCCGGTATGGGTACCTCTACCCCCCCACTTCTATCCCGAAGGGAAGGCCCAAGCCCCTAGGAAGGGCGAGGACCAATGAGCCACAAGGTACTCAAATGGGGCATCACTCCATATGAGCCGGGAGCACCACAGTCGGTTTCCCTTTCAGGAGTGGGAGTTGCTCTTGAGCACTTCCTTGGGTGGCCCCTTCAGCACCATCCAAGTCCATGCTCACTCCCACCCAATGCCCCTCGGCCCCAGTCTCAACCTCAAGTCAGTTTGGAAGCACCACTAGAGAGTTCCTTCAAAACTGGTTCTTGGACCTCACTATCCCTACTATATTTTTGGAACCCCCTGCAGCCCCCCCCCTGGGAGATGCACGCTTTGGGCTTTCACCCCTTGACCCGTATTAGTACTCGGACTCGGTCTCGAACTCGATCTCGGACTCGATCTCGGACCCGACTTCAGACTTGGTCTCGGACTCGATCTCGGACTCGATCTTGGACCCGATCTCAGACTCAACTTTGGACTTGACCTTGGACTTGGTCTCGGACCCGATTTGGATCTCAGACTCTATCTCGAACTCCGTCTCAAACTTGGTCTCCGATTCGGCCTCGGACTCAATCCCAGACTCTATCTCGAACTTGGTCTTAGAGTCGGTCTTGGATTCGATCTTCGACTCGGTCCCATCCGATGAACTCTTTGTCATTTTGGTCGTGCTTTCGGGGATCCTTTAGCCTATGACACCTTGGCGAGTTGATTCTTTACAACTCCACCACCCATAGAAGAAGTTCGATGCCCACATCGAACGTCTCTTTTTATCCTACGACTTGTTGACCATGTCTCTAAGGGCATCCCCCCACTTAGCGGTGTGCCTAAGTTAGCCTCCCAGCCAAGAGTCCATGACAACGGAATATAGGTGTCCCTATACCCCTCACCTCACCATGCCCTAGTATGGGGTCGGGACTTGAACCTAGCCTTGCTTTACTACGGGTTTGGGACTCAAACCCAACCTCCGTAGAATACGTCTACGGATTCGGCATCCCCGCAGGGAGTCGGGCGTAGTTCTCTACGCCTGGTCGACCTAGCTAACCCATGCTAATTAGCTTACCTTCGGCGCACCTTCGGGTCCCAATATATGCCATTGCTCAACTTCACAAATTGATACTTTAATTGAACTTTGCATAAGTACATAGAGTTCTGCCTTGCAGAAATTCCTCCACTAGATTTCCCGCATTCGTTAGGTTCTCCTCCGGTTCCCATGTTGCTTCGCAGTGTGAAAATCCTTTCCACTTCACATGGAACTCTCTCACCTCACATTCTTGTTTCTTGCTCTTATGTGCATTGAGGATGACCTCGACTTTGTATTCCTCTTCCCCTTGGATAACCTCAAGTAAAGGTCTTACTTAGTCCTTGTGAAACGGATCCTCAAAGTACGGCTTGTGTAAGTTCACGTGGAACATTGGGTGCATCTTCCCCATCTCTCGAGGAAGTCGGAGACTGTAAGCCACTTTACCGATTCGTGCCTCAATTTCGTAAGGCCCCGCGAATCTACTTAAGAACTCAAGATCAATTATTTTACAAGAATACATGCATTTTTACCTTTGGGTTAACTTTCGGCTGATCCCAGTTGGTAGCTTGAGGTTCTTGGTGTTTAGCCACACCTTCTCCCCAGCTTGGAACTCTACATCCCAACGCTTCTAGTTTGCGTACTTGGTTTGCCTTTGTTGAGCCCATTCCAAGGAATCCCTCACTAGATTCCAAATGTTGATTCTTTCCTCTATGAATGCCTCCACTGCAGGTAACTCTCCATGATACTTGGCCATGTCGAGTTCCACAGGACCTTTAATAGCTCGCCCATTGATGAATTCCCATGGACTCACCCTGATACTTGAATGTGGTGAGTTGTTATAACACATTTCCGCAAGTCCCAAATGACTTACCTAATCGATCTGGTCTCCCAAGACATAGCATCGCAAATAATCCTCCAGTTGCCTATTCACCCTTTCTGTTTGTTTGTTTGTCAAGAAGTGTTAGTGCTATCAAACTTGACTTAATACCCAATACCTGTCTATGGGTGATAGGTTGTGCTAAATTTCAACTTGGTGTGATATTGTTCCAAGAGAGTTCTCCAGAACCTACTAATGAAGATCTTATCTTGATCTGAGATAATCTCTTCTGGCCTTCCCCGTACTCGAACCACTTGTTCGAAGAACAGCTTCGCCACACCTTTCGCATCCACTTCTATTGTGGTGGGTATGAAATGTGCCATCTTTGAAAATCGGTCCACCACCACGAATATCACATCGAACCCCTCGCTTGGGGGGAGTCCTGTGATGAAGTCCATTGTAAGACATTTCCACGGATGATCTGGAATTGGGATGCTTTATAACAAGCCCCCACTAGCCTTAGTCACAGCTTTGACCTGTTGACATGTTGGGCATGTCTTTACATAGTCTTGGACATCCTTAGCTATATCTGGCCAGTGGTACTTCCTCTTGAGTATCATCTTGGGCACTCCGCTGTATCCCGCAAGAGGTCTGTCATGACACTCTTCTAAGGCTACCTTCCTTAGTTCCCCTTTTGGAACATACACCCTCGTTTGCTTGTAATAAATGAGTCCATTGCGTTCCTCATAGCCCGTTTTCTCTTCTATTGGCAGCTCACCTCTCTGGTGGGCTTTCCATGCCTCTAGATTCTGCAGCAACACTTTTTGTGCTAGACCATCGTTCTCATATGCTGTCCACACATCATCCCAAAAGGTTGCTGTCATGCTGGATACTGCTAACTTTAAGCTCGTTTTTCGACTTAGCGCATCCACCACGATGTTGCTCTTCCCAGGCTTGTACAAAATCTCGCAATCAAACTCGGCCAAAGCATTGGCCCACCGACCTGTTTCCCTCTCAGGTCGGGTTGTGATAAGAAGTGTTTCGTTGCCACATTGTCCGTGTAAACCTTGAAGTGTCTCCCAAGGTAGTGTTGCCACTCCTCGAGCGCCTTGACCACCGCAAACAATTCCTTCTCATGGGCAGGCCACTTTCGTTGAGCCTTGTCCAACTTTTTTGTGAAGAACGCTATTGGATGGTTGTCTTGCTTCAAAACTGTGCCCAACGCAAAGTCTAAAGCATCCGTTTCTACCTCAAAGTCCTTACCAAAGTCTGGTAATGCCAACACGGGAGCCTTCCTCAACTTCCCTTTGAGGTGGACAAATGCCGACTCGCATTCTGCTGTCTATACCATCTTCCCTTTTCCCGTTTGGTCCGTTAAGGGCAGGGCTACTATCGAATAGTGTCTGATAAACTTTTGGTAGTAGTTGCATAACCCCAAGAATGCCCTTAACTCGTGTACATTCGATGGTCGCTCCCAATCCTGGATCGCTTGGACCTTCTCAGGGTCCACTTTGAGCCCGTCCTTGCCCACCACATGCCCGAGAAACTTTACCTCTTGTTGAGCAAAGTCACATTTGCTCTCTTTAGCATACAGCTGGTGCTCCCTTAGTTTCTCGAATACCTTTGTCAAGTGTTCGGCATACTCCTCTAGCGTTTTGCTATAGATTAGGATGTCGTTAATATAAACGACCACAAAGTGATCCAGATAGGGTACAAAGATGTGGTTCATCAATGCTGAAAACGTTGCTAGCGCATTACATAGCCCAAAGGGCATCACTAGGAACTCAAAGCTCCCATACCTTATTCGACAGATTGTCTTCTCGACATCTTCCTCTGCTACCCTGATTTGGTAGTATTCTGACCTTAGGTCAATCCTCGAGAAGTATTTTGCCTTTCCCAACCTATCGAATGGGTCCTCAATCCTTAGCAAAGGGTACTTGTTCTTCTTTGTATACTTATTGAGCAACGGGTAGTCTATGCACATGCGTATAGATCCATCTTTCTTTTTCACAAATAACACCAATGTCCCATATGGTGACTTGCTCAACTTAACATACCCTTTGTTCACCAACTCCTCTAGGTGGCGCTTGAGCTCCTCGAGTTCTTTTTTGTTCAAACGATAGGGGGGACGTACCACCGCCTCAGCACCCTCGACTAGCTCAATCTTATGTTCTATTAGTTGTGTGGGGGGCAACCCCGCTGGTAGCTCTTCCGGCATAGTATCTTGGAATTGGTCCAACACCCGTTGGATCACTAAAGGTACTTTTTCTGTTCCCATCTCTTTGTCACTCTTCACCGAGAGTAAGCATAAAAATGTTGCCTTGGTTCCTTTAGTGAGTTGTCCTCTCGTGGACACCAGATTTAGGCAGGAATCTTTGGCCTTGCATTGCCCTACCTTTAGATCCTGGGCCTCCACCTTAGATCTTCTTCCTTGGGCATTCATTAGTACCACAAAGTTCCTACCTTGTCCATGCAAGGCTACCACAAATTGATTGAACTAATCCATCCCGAAGATCACATCAAATCCCGCCATGTCCAACATGGTGAAATCCATGTCTACTTTCCATGTCCCTACTTCGACTCTTGCTTGTCGAAGTACCTCATTAGTGCGTTGGCTACCTTGAACAAACTCCATAGTCCTTGGTTCGCCCAGTCGTTGCACCGTTAGTCCGGCTTGCTGGACTATATCTGCAACCACAAAATTATCTGAAGCACCCGTGTCAATAAGGATCTTAACAAAGCTACCTCTGAGCTTCCCTCGGAGGGCTAGTAGATGTCGTGAACGACTCTCTACCAAAGTTGCTCGTGTAATGAATAACTTTGAGCTAGGGACTGGATCACATACCTCATTTTGGATTTCACTCAACTTAATGGCCATATTGGCTCTGGCCTTCTTCGGGTAAGGACATTCTCTCGAAAAGTATCCCGCTTCACCGCAGTTGTAGCATATGTTGTTTCCCATGCTGCTAACCGACTTGACCTTCTTATCCGTGGGTTTGTCTCTTTTTGCTTGACTCCCCCACGTACTTGCTCGCTGGCCACTGGATTTGCCTTTTCAGAACCCCGAGGACTCATTCTTAGAGAAACTCTTCTTGAATTTCCCTTTGCTATACGTTCCCCTTGGTTTGACCCCTTTGCTAAATGTGGACCCCGACCCTGTCGTGTTCCCCTTTTGCAGATTATCATTAAAATGCACCTTGATGGCCGTATCCAACGCTTCCTTGTAGTTGGTTGGGTTCCAATGCATCACCTCTCTGCGAGCCTAGGTTTGCAAGCCTGATATGAAGGCATGGAACGCATCCATATCCCCCATGTCCATGACAAGTATCCTCTTTGCCATAAACCCATTCACATACTCCTGAATAGTTCCGGTCTGCTTCAACCTACTCAGCTCATCTTTTAGATGCAGAGTAGCATTCGGAGGAACGTAAGTCGAGCAAATCCTCACCTTCATCATGTCCCAAGTGGCCACCGGTCCTTCGTTGGCCTCCGTCATTCTCCACCAAGACTTGGCATTATTTGCCAAGTATGGTTTTGCACATGGAACCTTCTCCGAGCTTGGTAATCGCAACGCTCGGAAGTAGTCCTCCATATCGTAAAACCAATCCTCCACCACCTTATAATCGTTCACTCCCTTGAAGACCGGTGGGGGCTTTGGTTTGTACTTGGGAACTGCTTGAGGGACTGATTCCACTTCGGTTTGTTCGACCTTGTTTGGTTCTACCTCAGTCTCTACCGAAGGGTTTGCACCTTCTGCACTACCAGCATACGTGGTCTTTCGCTTTTTCTTCCGCTTCTCGTCACACTTTAGCTTGTGTACGAGAGTCTCTAATAGGGCATTGGTCTGTGCCAATTATCCTTCTAGAATGTCTAATCGAGCCTTGGACGACAGAACCTCGCCACCAAACTCCTGTTTGGAAGTTTCCTCACTGGAGTCCTCCTCATGCAAGGATTCCTCATCCATAGCCTCTTGTTCGACTGGAGGCTCCAGCTCTGGTGGAGGTTCTGTCTCCGCCTTGGTTTGTTTATGCCCTGCCTTTGCCATTTCCCAGCAATCCACCTCTATCCTTCGCAAGAACTGAGGAAAAGGCTCCGATACCAAATTGTAAGCCATAAATTTTTCCTTTCCAATTTGCCAGCTTACCTCATCTATCTGACCAACACTACCTTGGTTTTTGCTAAGTTCCCTTGCCAAGGTTCCTGCCTATTGTATTAGTTCTTACTTGGTCCTACTTGGTTTCAGCTACTCACTGTATGGGCAACGGAGCGTTAGCTATCCATCCACGGATTCCCAAATCTCTCCCAATCCCCCTCCCCGGGTTAGACTGGACTTAAAGTTCGGTTACACTCCCTGCAAGCACAAGTAGCGAAATACACCAAGCCTCCAGGTTCGTAACATCCCATGGTACAACAAGACTTGATCATAGGACCCTCTAAATCCTAAGCCTTGGGTGCAACACTTGCTTCGGGACACCAGGGCGAAACACTGTGGCCTAATGACCTGATATGGGTACCTCTACCCCCCCACTTCTATCCCGAAGGGAAGGCCCAAACCCCTAGGAAGGGCGAGGACCAATGAGCCACAAGGTACTCAAGTGGGGCACCACTCCACATGAGCTAGGAGAACCACAGTCGGTTTCCCATTCGGGAGTGGGAGCTGCTCTTGAGCACTTCCTTGGGTGGCCCCTCTGGCACCACCGAGTCCATGCTCACTCCCACCCAAGGCCCCTCGGCCCCAGTCTCAACCTCAAGTCAGTTTGGAAGCATCACTGAAGAGTTCCTTCAAGACTGGTTCCTGGACCTCACTATCCCTACTATACTTTTGGAACCCCCTGCAGCCCCCCCCCCCCCCGGGAGACGCACGCTTTGGGCTTTCACCCCTTGACCTATATTAATACTCGAACTCGGTCTCGGAATCGATCTCAAACTCGATCTTGGACCCAACTTCGGACTCGGTTTTAGACTCGATCTCGGACCCGATCTTGGATCCGATCTCGGACTCAACTTCGGACTCGATCTCGGACTCGGTCTCAGACCCGATTTGGATCTCGGACTCTGTCTCGAACTCGGTCTCTGATTCGGCCTCGGACTCAATCCCGGACTCTATCTCGAACTCGGTCGCAAAGTTGGTTTTGGACTCGATCTTCGACTCGGTCCCATCCGATGAATTCTTTGTCATTTTGGTCATGCTTTTGGGGATCCTTTAGCCTACGACACCTTGGCAAGTTGGTTCCTTACACCTATTTGCCACTCATAGCAAACCCATGGGAGGTTTACTTTCACCCACAATAGATGGAACAACTCATAGAACCACTGATACGCTAACATTAATATTGCGAACTCAAAGTGTGACCTTGAGTTGCTAATGTGCCTCACTCACGAGCCCAAGCGTAAACCCATGTAAACGGAATATCTTACATCCATCCTATGAGCCCAAGAGCAAGCTCACATTATTACAATACAAAAAGGTAACCAAATCCAAATAACGAATGCAAAGCCTTTACACCAAAACGTGTACCCACTCGGATCATTGTTTTCATCTTTGCGTATGCAACGAGACTAGATGCCCAATCTTATTGGATAGTACTCGCCAAGACTCATTCTTTGATACAAAAATGTAGCACACTTGGTTTTTACCCTTTATCCTATGGTGATTTACCATAGGATAACTATGAAACAGAATCTAAAACCTTCATGTGCCACGTGTCACATGCCACATGACATATGCCACGTGTCCAAAGGATGGTGTGGAACCTGAGTTTCAGGGCCTTGGGCCACTGAATGAAGGAACGGTGCCAAACTCCTAAGCATGGAGCCAAGGAGTGATGGAATTGGACCACAAAGCAACTCTCAAACATATAGCCTAAAGAGCGAAAGGACATGAGCACGGAGTGACTTGGAACAGTCCTAAAGCAACTAACATCCCAATGCCAGAACCAACACGCAAAACGGAGCTAAATGAAGTCTACCACTATTTCAGCATACCTGTGGCCTAATGCGAGGATATGGGTACTCCACCAGCTAGCATAGTGTGGAGCTTGGGCTTAGACTCAAGCCGGATGCAAAACAAGGACAGGCACATGCCCGACCTACCCACTATCCTTACTATACATTTGGAACCCCCCCCCCCCCCGCCTCCTGAGGAACACACGCTTTGGGCTTTCACCACAAGCCACCCTTAGTATCAGGAGTTAGTCTTTGGGACAAGCTCGAAACTTACTATCAAGACCAAGATCAGGACTGGAAAATGTAGAAGACAAAGAGAAAAGTTAGTGGAAACGAGGAAAAGCCTTGGACTAGCGTTAATTTAGATTGTGGAGAAATGGAACAAAGCTAACTTATATATACTATAGGTTGATGAAGCTCCATCACTCTTGGATCGAGGATGGCCTAAATATAGCTGAGGTCAAGGAGACACCACGTCATCATTAGGAATGTGGCTCGAGACTTAGAAATTGTACAAGAAATCAGAGAGTCAAGAATAGGGAAGTGTCTCGAGAGTCAGAAATAGGGAAGTGTCTCAAGAGTCAAGAATGTGGTCTGTGGGTCAGGAATCTGGAGAGAGTCAGGAATGTGGCAAGAATTGGGGGATTCCTGACAGCACCCCCTCCTCAAGAACGAATGGAACAAGGACGATGAGAACGAAGAGGAGTATGAGATGGGTGGCGAGGGATGGAAGATGGAGAATGAAAAGAATGAGGACTAAGATGAGAAGGATAGCGGCGGTGGAAGTCTTGAACAAGGTCAGGAGAATGAATCAGGTTGTCCACAGGTTCACAAGTGCATTCCTCAGGTCCGTAACCCTTCCAATCTACCAAATAGTAGAGTTTAGACCGTGAGATCTTGGAATCAAAGATGTCTTGAACCTTGTACTCAGACCCATCCTCGAGCTGCACTGGTGGAGGCGGAGGAATGACCTGATTTGGAATAGGACTGGGAATATAAAGCACAAGGAGAGAGGAGTGAAAAACGGGGTGAATTTGATATGAGGAAGGAAGTACAAGGTGATAAGTGACAGGATTAATGATGGTAGTGATAGCGAAAGGGCTGAGGCATTTGAAATTGACTTTGGGACATGGCCTGGTGGTGGAGATATTTCACCTGAGGAGCCAGACTTTATCCCCAATATTGTAAGTGGGACAATCCTGATGATGGACATTGGCAAATGTTTTGTGAGATTCCTGAGCATGATGGAGGTTGAAGGAGATGGAGTTGTGGATTTCCTGGAGGTTGGAGACAAATGCCTCAGAGCGGGGATTTAAACAAGAGGATTTGGATGGAGAAGGAAGTGAGAGATTGAATTGAGGATTTCAGCCAGAGTTTGCAAAGAAGGGGGATACTCGAAGGGAGGAGTGAACAGAGTTGTTTTAGGAGAACTCAGCAAGGGGAAGGATA
Source organism: Selaginella moellendorffii (assembly GCF_000143415.4). Taxonomy (NCBI): domain Eukaryota; kingdom Viridiplantae; phylum Streptophyta; class Lycopodiopsida; order Selaginellales; family Selaginellaceae; genus Selaginella; species Selaginella moellendorffii. The sequence continues at coordinate 693,638 of NW_003314317.1, forward strand.
TTGAACCAGTCATCCTGATGATAGTTGATGAAGCACCTTAAGAATTGTTCAAACATCTGAATCATTTGCTCGAACTGTTCATCAGTTTGAGGATGATACGCCGAAGAGAGGTTGGCCTTCACTCCAAGTAGCTGCAAGAACCGTTGCCAGAAATGAGAGATGAACTGAGGTCGCCGATCCGAAACCATATCTGCAGGAATCCCATGAAGTTGAAAATTTCCCTGATACCAGTTTTGTCATGTCCTCGCCCGAAAACTCCTTGGTACATAGCAGGAAGTGCGCCATCATTGTGAAGCGATCTAGCATGACTAAAATGCTGTTGAAGCCTCCAGAACTCGAAAGACCACTCAAGAAATCCATGGAGATGGATTCCCAAAGACCTGAAGGGACCGGGAGGGAATGAAGCAAACTTGAAGGAAGGTGGCGAGGTACCTTATTCCAGGCGCAAATGTCACAGGAGGTAACAAAAGATTTGATGTAATCGTCCATGTGAGGCAACCAAAAGTCCCGTGCAACCAACTTATAGGTTTTCGCAATGCCAAAGTGACCAGCAGTTGAGCTATCGTGGCACGCCATCAGGACCAACCTTTGAGCATAACCTTCAGGAACATAAAGCTGCTCCCCATGGTACATCAAGCCATCTAAGAACTCAAACTCGTCAAATCACTGGTAGTCGGGAGTCACTAGGTGTCTAGTCTGAAGATGGGGGAAAATGCACTGGCAAGGTCGTCAGATTGAAGATCGTTTCTGATCGCATCCATCAAGGAGGAGTCCTGAGGGGCTAGGGAAATTGCCATAACTTGAAGCCAATCAAAACCGAGGATAACCTGATCCTATTGATCGAAGGCAGAATTACCAGGCCTGAGATTGAGATAGGAGCGCCTTGAAAGAGCATCAGGAAGGCCTTGAAGCTTTTCAGGTCTGTACTTGATAACAAAGTCAAACCAACTCAGGAATTGTGCCCACCTTGTTTGACAATGGCTCAAAACTCGGGAAGTGGCAAAGTACTCAAGATTTTTGTGATCCATCTAGACCATTGTTTGATGGCTCGCCCCCTCCAAGAAACAATGCCACTCTCCAAAGGAATCTACAATGGCAAGGAGCTCCTTGTTGTGGATTTCATAATTGATCTCCGCAGGCTGGAATTTCCAAGAATGGAAAGCGACCGGATGAAATTTCTGATCAACTCTGAGTTGAGACAGCACAGCACTGATGGCAAAGTTGGAGGTGTCTGCCTCGATGAAGAAAGGTTGTGAAGGATCAGTGTGGATCAAGATAGGAGCAGAACTAAAGGCCACCTTGAGTGTGTCGAAGGCCTGCTAGGCAACAGCAAACCAAGAGAAAGGAACATCCTTATGAGTGAGATGTGTGAGAGGAAGGACAATGTTAGAGTAGTGATCAATGAATTTGCGGTAAAAGTTGGCAAGCCAAGGAAAACCTGAACATCCAACATTGATTGTGGAGGCTCCCATTCAAGAATAGTCTTGACTTTGGCACGATCCATCGTGATACCCTCAGGAGTGACAATGTACCCAAGGAACTCCACAGACTCCTGATTGAAGGAACATTTTTTAAACTTCGCGTATAGGCCGTATTCCTGTAGCTTTGCCAGCACCTTGCGCACATGTTTGTCGTGCTCCTCCTGAGTTTTTGATTAGATGAGGATGTTGTCGAGGTAGACGATCACCATCTGGTCAAGAAACTCCCAAAAGACGTCGTTTGCCATGTATTGGAAAACTACTAGAGCATTTGTCAAGCCAAATAGCATGATAGTGTACTTGAAGTGGCCATAGCGGGTTCAGAACATAGTCTTTCATTCATCACCACTGGATAGTCTAGGATTGTTCCAAGTCGCTCCGGGCTCTTGTCCCTTCGCTCCTTGGGCTGTATGCTCGGGAGTTGCTCCCTGGATTGGTTCCATCACTCCTTGGCTCCATGCTTGGGAGTTTATTGCCATTCCTTCGTTCAGTGGCCCAAGGCCTTGAACCTCAGGTTCCACACCACTGTCCTTTGGACACGTGGTATATGACATGTGGCATGTGTCATGTGGCATAAAGAGGTTTTAGGTTCTGCTTCATGGTGTTATCCTATGGTAAATCACTATAAGATAAAGGGTAAAAACCACGTGCGTTACATCTGGTATCAGAGAATACGTCTCAGTGAGAACTATACAATGAGATTGAGCAACTAGTCTCATTGCATACACAGAGCTGAAAACAATGATCCAAGTGGGTTTAGGTGCAAAAGCTTTGCAATTGTTCCTTGGGTATTGATTTGGTTACCTTTTTATATCATAATAACGTGAGTTTGTGCTTGGGCTTGTGAGTGAGGCACATTAGCAACTCAAGGTCACACTTTGAGTTGGCAGAATTAATAATAGCCTATCAGTGGTTCCATGAGTTGTTTCATGTACCATAAGTAAAAGTAAACCTTCCCTAGGTTTGCTATAAGTTGCAAACCGTAATTGTTTAGCACGGCACTAATGGATCCTTCCTAGGCATGATTACAAGTGGATCAATCAAGACTATAGGGATAAGCCTATTGATTCAAGTAATTATTGCTGTGCTCTCTCATAAACGTTTTTTGGATTGAACTGAAGGCAGTGTGAAAGCAAGCTTGAGGTATGGTCAAAGATGAGACCGAAAAAAAAGTCGTTGGGGATGAAAGATCAAACATGTAAATCATTTTCTCTTCTAGAAGAAATGATTTGCAACGAGGTGTTAACTCATTGCTCATGTTCACATTATGCAATCAAGAGTTCCTACCTTGATGCGTGTTGGAAATGATGATCTTACAAATTGTAAATTGTGGGATGGATAGCAGTGAAGTGTTATACCATTTTGTCTAGGTTTGCTATTGGAAGACTTGGGTTGCAATGCTCAATTCTTTTCCGGGGAACCTTGCTATTGCTTCTTGAGTAGCTTAGTGTTAAATTAGTTTTGAGTTTGGTTGGAAAGGAAGTGGCATGAGCTTGTCTGTGTTGTGAACAAAAGTTAGTGGTGTTGAGTGTTGTAAATCTTTATCAGTGAAGTGTGGCATTTATGTTATATTTTGTCGAATTGAATTGACACTTGATACTCACATAAACCTTTGTAGTAGTGACATAGGCATTGCTCATAGTGTTGCTTGATTGATGATCAAGTTATTGTGATACTTATATCATATTCATGTGATAATAAGTAATGTGTTTATGAAGTTGTTTGGTTAAACGATGATCAACCCTAAAGTGGTTGATGGTGATCCTAGTCTACTTGCAAGTAGTAGCATTGTAGTAGCTTTGACTGGATTCTTAATGATGATTCATTATGCTAAATTTAAGTTGGTATTTTGTTTTATAAGAGTTTGCCTATGCATTGTTAAGAAAGGGTTATAGCATTCACTTGCTATGGCTTGTTGGTTTATCCGTTAGCACTTGGAGTAAATTGTTAGATGGAGAAGGTGTATAGTTGAGGCATTGATATCACTAACACTTGTGTTAGTGGAAATGACATTGTTATTTTGAGTGATGAGGAATTTTCCTTAAAACTTGGTTTTCCATGTCATTTTTCTTGTTAGTGTTTGGGCTTCACATTGGATTTTCAAAGTGATTGAAGAAGAGTGTTAGTGCAATGTGGATATCTAAAGATATGGTCTTTGTGATCAAGCCTTGGATGTTCATTTTGCATTTTACAAATGTCGGTATTGGATGTTGGAAGTATAGGCAAAAAGATATTCAAGGCATACTATGGGTCATGAGAATGTGTGTTGAGGTGAACCTATGTGAAGTTGTTGGTAGAAAGAAGTTGGTTGAGTCTTGAAAGTTTGTATTCTTAAACTAAAAGTTATTCTTTCTCTAAGATGGAAAATTTTCCACAAATTTTCTTAGGCTTTTTTTATGGTTGATCTGTTGATCACTTTGTCTGAAAACCATTTCGTTTTTATAAGCCAGTACAAACTAATAAAGGGGTTGGAGTTGACTTTGGTTAGCTTAGACCTTAGTAGGTAGTTTGTATGAAAGCTCTATTTCGTTAAAGTGGGAATTGTCATTATCCCACTTGTAAAATAAGGTTTCCAAACCTTTATATAGTATATAAATATAACAAAATTCAACTGCATTGAGGCACATGCCATTTTATTTTAAACAAGGAAATGTCTACTCAATCACTTCTCACTGCTTCACCTCTCTCTTCTCCTTGTCATCGTCGTCCAATTTCTTTCCATCCTTTTAATATTGGCTCAGTTGCTCCGAGTCTAGGTGGAGCCCAAGTCCCCATTCAATCTTTACTTTCCCCTTATTAATAAAACAACTTCGTAGACTTCCAATAACATGCTGTAACACTTCTAGTATAATGCAAATCCTCTCAAAGAATTGTCTTTTAATATTAATACAATGGCATGGAACCCCATGCCATAATAAGTTACATTTTTAAATAAATACATGCCATCTCAGACTGTTATTTTTTGCCTCCAACGCCTATACAATAATCTTGGAATTTCATCACTCTCCACACTATCAGGATTTAAACCCAATAGTAATGCCATCTCTTCTCTAATACGTCCACGCTCATGTTCAGTGGTCGAAGAACCCATCCGGTTGAGCAGATTATGGAGATGCGGATAGTGCTTGGCTAGACAATATACATGCCATAAATGATGACTGGTGTCTGTCCGATCAAATGGCTTCTGATATACCGTTTCATCTGCCATTTGGTTGATTTCTGCAGCCACCTCCTGGACTGGCCGGTTCTCTATCACCATCGCTTCAAGCCGTTTTGCAAGGTCCCCCAGAACATACGGTTTCTTCTCCCTAGTTTCCATACTGCAAGAGATGGGGTGCACTGCATATGTGTGCGTGTTCGCTGCAGTTTTAATCGGCGAGTCATCGATGATGAGGATTTCACTTGACCTAGCAGTCCGGTTCATCACTACAACCTCTGCCTTAACGAAGATGGGCTTGCTACCCCTCACATGGACCATAGTCAAGCAATCCTCCTGCGTTAGGAGAAAGTCAAATGGTAATATTACTCGCGTCTGATCGTGCATCATCTGTAGCAACGTTAATGCATTGTGGCGCATCATGGATGTCCAAACTCCCAATTGCAAATTGAACCCGGCCCTCTGTTTTAAGTGTCGCATGGTCATTATTAGATCCCGCAGTTTCTCCCGTGTGATTAATGTGAATCTGTCTCTTTTGACCAACTTGCGACCGCAGGCTTTGGAGGGTGCAGTGACATTCGAGGACGAGCCACGCTCATGGGAGAAAAGGACACCGTTCAGATCAAAAACGATATAGTACTTTCGCCGTGACTCTGAAATGAAATGCGTTAGCATAAAAAATGGTACAAGTCAATTTTACCATCTACAATATTAGCGAATGGTGCTCCCGATGGTCGTTCAGAGGGTTTTGGTCGAGGAAACGTGAAGGGCGGAAATACTCTCCTCTGCAATGTGGGGTCAATCGCATCCGATGGCGTGTGGGCACATGCCATTTCAGCTGTAGACTCTGGTACAACTGGCTCAACAGTGGCATGGGGTGGTTCCGATGGCGTGTGATCACACGCCATTTCAGCTGGTGCCTCCGTTGGCAAAGTGGACATGACCGAACAGGCAGCAGGGGCGGTGTAGGGAGGTTCCAACGGCGCGTAGTCAGACGATTGGGCACACGTTGGAAATGAGGATACGACCGGCTCGGCGGTTGGGGCGGCCTCATGCGGGTCCAATGGCGCCTGGTCACCGTCAGTTGGATACGTGGACAAGATTGACTCAGTGGTATGGGCAGCATCAAGTGGAGCGTGGTCAGCTTGCTTGGCGTTGATATGGATAGTAGCCTCCACCAGCTCTGATGACTCTTGCAGGCAAGTAGAGTCCACTGGCGGATTCATATGCATGTCCAAATATCTCCCTTCGATTGAGATGGTATCCTCCCTACTGGCTACTAAAAACAAACTCATTAGCACATTGAATCGACTATACTGTATTTACCATCAACTGCTATTGAGGAACTAGGACCGATATCACTTGGGCGCACTGCTGATTCTGAAGGATTGGACATACGTTTCGACCCTTGCTTGGCACTATCCTTCCTCGACACTAAAGGCTAGAGTTTGTATCTTAATTCAACTGAATAATCTCTACTTACCATTTCTTCTGCGACCTACATGGACAATGTTAGAAATGGTAAAAGGTTAGGAATGGATGTACTATTATTTACCTGATGGTTTGTCTTGTATGACCTTCCTCCGCTGCTCTTTGGCCACCTCAGGCTGGCCATCATCGTCATCATCGTCATCGTCGTTATTGTGATCGTCACCATTGTGAGGACCATCCAAGTCCTCTTCGTCCTCCTCTTCTTCGTCCTCCTCTTCTTCGTCCTCCTCTTCTTTGTCCTCCTCTTCGTCCTTCTGCTCTTCCTGCTCATTATCTTTCTCTGGCTCCTCATCCCCCTCTTGCATTTCTTCCATAGGCTGCTCAGGCTGGATTGCTTGTTTTTCCAGGACCATCTTGGAAAAATCATCTGGCCGAGTCTCCATCTCAAAATACAAGACATCCATAGCCTGTTTTAGTGCGTGACCTAGGACCGTATCCTCACCCGACTGTCTTAACATGGTTTCTGCACGTTCTTGCACCCTTCGAAGACGACGAGATGAGAAAAACGTGGCCCTGACTTGAAAAGCATCCCTCATCCATTGTACCTCTCCATTGAGATTGGGGAAGGGGAGTCCGCCATAGGAATCTGAGTCAGAAGGTGGTGACTGGCTCCTTTCACTCAGCCCTTGATCTGCAATGAATGGCATGAGCACACACGCCATAACCGCGAGGCATTACCTATCATCTTTTCGTTGCCCTTCTTCCTTTTCGAATCAAACGCCTCTGATCCCAACGACTGTCCAACGTGCTTTCGCTTTTTATGACCACTGTCAGTTTGAGCTTGGCTGGTGCTTGCCTGTTTTGCCTTTGAAGAAGTGTCTCCTGCAAGGAATGGCATGAGACCACACGCCATTGCAAATATAATTTGTACCTCCTTTTTTCCTATTGCTTGTCTGTTTGTCCTTCTTCGACGTGCCACCAGTGCGCTTTTCAGTCCTCGTGTCTGAATATTCACAACGATCTATAATCAAAATGGCGTGAGGCCTCACGTGACCTTACCTTGTGCAGGTTGTGACCTCGGCCTAACATCAGTAGCTGTTAACGCCGTTTCAGCATCTGGGGGTGGCCACGCTCCTGCATACAGAGCTTGTGAGATAACATTTAAACTTAAAGTGCGTACTCACCAGGTTCGTAGAGAAGATACTATTTTTCTTTGGCAACTGTAATTATATGCTCCATTGAAGTCACCTCTTCAATGGAGTTTGTCACCGCAACACACGGGACACCCTTGAGTAGTGCGGCTCGAAAGAATAGTCCGCCGCAGTTGTACTCAACAACGCATTTGCCCTTGGAGTCACCCGCTATTGTGTTGAAGACCCAGCTGAGCATTTCCCATGCTGCACCTGGAGCTTTCTTTGGATTCGAAAGCTCCATAGCCGTCTTCAGTTCCTCAGGCACGGGTAAATTGACCTCCCTCAGATCAATTCGATCGGCTTTGTTGAACGAAGCTGGGAAGTCACTCCAGTCCCACTCTGCTGCAGGACCAATAACAAGGGCGAGTGTGAAGATGCGGACATTCGTCGGTATCTTCTTCTTAGCCATTATCCCATGGATCTCCCGCATCTCCTTGCCTTTCAACCGAGCCTTCACCTCGTTCAAGGCCTTCCAGAACTTGTGATAGGATTCGGAGTCGTAGATCATATAGTGGACTGAAGATTCCACCTCCGCAAGTCCCACCATTAAGTCAATGATGGAGCTGACTTCGTCTGCATGAGTGATCTCCTCGTTTGTGAAGTCCATCACACAAAAGATGTTCTTGACCTGCTCATCTCCGCGGGAAACGATGCTCCTCCACCTTTGATCCTCATCTGAATTCACGTATACCCGGTAAGGTTCTCGATAGGCCTCTGCTGCGGGGTCGAGCTGTTTCTGAAGCCGGCGGTCGACATCCCTCTTAATGAAATTTGGATACTGATCCAACTTCTCAGCTTTACTTTTCGTGGCATCCCGCAGCAGATCGATGAACTTGGGGGCCCCCTTCACGTACTCGTCGATGTCTTCATTTGACAAGTCCAGCTCTTCCATCATCTCTTGCGTGGTGTCGATGCTCACCCTCGCCACGGCCACTTGCTCGAAGATCCAATCCTTCAATAGCGCACGAGCTCTCAGAGTCGTGCACAAGTCCTCGTATGTCACAATATGGCCGGGAGTCATTTTGGTCTTGTTGAAGACTACCTCACCACGTAGAAGAGCATTAGCCACTGTCAGAAGGTCGTCGTCGTCTAGAGACCGCGAGAAACGCAAGGCGTTGAGCTTCAAATCATTGGGCTTCCGGCCGTCCTCCACACCCATTGAGTTTAGCAACTCCCCGTCATGGTACCTCCTTAGCACATCTACCCATTTGTCAAAAACAACTTTTGTCGCGAGTAGAATGTTATGGATGCTGAGTGTGTCATTGACCCCCAGTGTTTTCGAGAGAAGACTCGAGAATTCCTGCAATGGAAATGGCGTGAGGCCACATGCTATGCCACATGCAACGAAGCTTACCTGCCAGGCGCTAGTTGCTAGTGCACGTCCTTGTCCTGGTTTTTGTGGCTTCTTCAGTTGAACCCAGAGCTTCCGTGTTCGTGCCAATGTCTCGTGCAGACCCGATTTGTAGCACGTTTCTTGCTTGACATTCTGCGCGTGGGAGATGTATATGATAGATCGGAGGGGCGAGTTGCCTTTTATCAGGCGGACAACTCTTGTCTTGAAGACTTTCTTCACCTCCTCGCCCACCATAATATCCACAACTATCTGTTGCATCGCCAAGCTAGAATGCTGCCCGGAGACGGCATAGAACCGGATGTTCTGATCGTCCAACACCTTCCTATTGATCAAGTCTGGAAACCTCGTCTCGCCCTTCATTGTTCGGTAGTAGGGGATCACGTCTGCGATGTCGGGTGTTACTGGACTTGCCAGCATCTTCTGCTTCAGTTTCTCCACCCACTCATCAGATACTAGCCTGTGGTTGTATTTGCTTTGGATCTCGATACGGCTCACGTCGATTGTATATACTTTGTTGGAATAGTAACAAGTACTATTATCTGCGACGATTTTTGCTGCCTCTTCTTGTTCTTTCTGCTCTTTGCGGCTCTTCTTTTTGGTGGGTGTAGTGTTCGAACCCGAGGCAATGGCATCACCGAGTAGCTTCTTTTTTGGAGCAGCAGAGTCGGACGTCGGCTTGAGCTTGACCACCCTTTTCTGCTTCGGGGTAGTTTCCAGATCGACCCCCTTCCCCTTCGCTTCGCAAACTGGAGGCACTCTCAACGGCTCAATGTTGGAATATAGTTTTTGAACATCGCCGTAGGTGAGGTCCGTGGATTCCATGTGATCTTCATAGACCCGCAGCGTCTTTGAAATTGTGGGCCTCCTGGACAACCTCTCCCTAGCTCCCTCTAGGAATTCCTCATAGCCGCTGCCCCCCTCCGGGAAGCCGCTAGGATGTGCAAGGTGGATCTTGAAGGCGGACGCTGTCTCTACCACAAGTGCCAGTCCATATTCTTGCATGGAACTACATGGAGTGTCTGTCACTTGGATGAGGATCCCCATGCATTCTTTTCTCCCACCATCTGTGTTGTACAGCATCAGATCCTCGCCTTCCATCCCGAAAGTCCAACTGGTGAGCTCCTCCCCCTTCTCTGCATCCACATTGACAGTGGCTGGAAGAAGAACGCAATTCCTCGCCTGTTCAAAAATGCACAACAATTAGAGCTGACAGATGAAAAGCTAGCAGCTGGAAATAACGTGAGGCCACACGCCATTCACCACTGCATCAGATGTCTTGAGGCTGCATCCTAAGATGGCGTGAGGCTACACGCCATCTGTAACCGGACTGCACTCGAGAGCCCAATCGGTGCATGCCAATGTCGCTACTGAATGGCATGTGGCCTCATGCCATTTTCTACTTGGTCTAAAAGACTTACCATTTGAAGCCGAATGGAGGCCGTGACAATCGAGGCCGGACTCGCTGGCGAATGTGCACTGTGTGTGCAGCGGATCGTAGCAGCAAGGCTACTCTGCCACTTACAGTTGGAGAGTGGTGCTGAAATCTCCCGGGACGCCAAGTGGGCTGCGTGTGGGTGGTGGAGTGGGCGGCGGAGTTGGCGGTGAAGTTACAAACTGGGTGTGTCTTGAAGTGGACGCCGATGCACACGAGCGCGATGCGAGCGCGAGTGTGATGCAAGGGCGAGTGGACGCCGATGCACACGAGAAACCTGTAGAGAAGTGAGCGTGATCGCGAGTGGGAGCGCGATGCGAGCGGGAGCGCGAGTGTGATGCGAGCGCGAGCGCGAGTGTGCGAGCGCGAGTACAAAGCAAATGCAAAACCTAACCTCACACGCGCGAAATGTCACAACGGTTGGTAATCCCGCCACGTCATCATTCCTCAGACTTGGGCGCCACCATTAATTTCTGGATTGCCGCGCGCATGCAAGCACGCAAAATCCAAAAGAAATCCACAACGTCATCATTCCTCGGACTGCATGCACGCGAAATCCAAAAGAAAGATCATGATTGGGATATCATTTAATACCCTCGCTATATTTATACCATGCATGATTGGATATTCCAAAGCATCTTGTATTTCCAAAAATGGCAGATGTTCAGCTAAATAAAGAAATTCTATCTGTTTCTATTTTTCTCTCAAATCAATATTATAGTGTGTGGGCTCATGCAATTTTGAACCAAAGAAACCCAAAAAACGTTGGACCCAAAATATTTTGAAAAAACCCAAAAAACCCTAAACATTTTAAACCCAAAAATCCAGGCGTCCTGTGGCGTTATTCCTTGAATGGCGTGTGGGCGCATGCCATTTTCAGGGCCAAATGCTGAATGGAGAAAAATTCCCTTTCAGTGCAAATGCTGCAAGAGGCAGATGTCGAGCACAAAGGACTGTAACTACCTCACATGACACAGATAAACTTTTCTCTATTTGGCAAAGATAAACTTTATAGCGTGTGGGCTCATGCAATTTTGAACCCAAAAAGTGCACCAAAAAATTCTCGGCGTCATCTGGCATTATCTCTTGAATGGCGTGGGGCCGCATGCCATTTTCAGGGGCACATAGGAGTATATTCCTAGGATATTCTGACACGCGCGAGATTTTTTTTTAGTTTTCTGGAGATCCAACCGTTAGATCGCAACTAGATTTTACAGAATGGTATACAATGTCTTTCTTGATGACCCTGCAAAGAAGCATCTCGATCGGACACCACATGAGACCACACGAGCCTTACAATGTTTCAGGGGCATTTGCCATAGATCCGACCGTTATTTTGCTCCAAGATTTTACAGTTTGGTGTGTATTGACCTTTCCATCGAAACTGCAAAGGGACATCACAATCAGATGCGGGATCACAAGAAACTAACTTCATTAACTCTGGTTTCACCAAGATCTACGTAAGGAGTTATGAAATGAAAGGACCCTCTCTATTGAAATGTGTTTATGGTCCTAGGGGCATTGTGACATATCAAAGGATTTTGCATCAAGTTCTGTATTTGCATGTTTATCAAGTTACTGAATTGCTAAACCCTAAACCCTAAACCCTAAACCCTAAACATGTGGCAAATGCTGCGTGAAGAAAGATGCCCTTTCTGGGCAAATGCTGTAAGAGGCAGATGCCGAGCAGATGTATCTCAGGCTAGCGAAGGGGACGAACGAAAGCTAGCTATAAACATGACGGGATGCAAATAGATTACTAGGCTGGTCCTACGAAAATCAAAAACCATAATTGAAAACATTGAAAATGCAAAAAGAAAGGTTTATAATATTTTTGAACTTTAGGCAACCAAAGGAATGTAAGTAGGGCATGTGTTTGTAAGTTTAAAAATGCCTCAACCACTTAAATTCCCAAGTAAATAAAGCTGTTTCTATTTTTGGTACAGGTAAACTTTATAGCGTGTGGGCTCATGCAATTTTGAACCCAAAAATGCACCAAAAAATGCTCGACTAGCATTATTCTTTGAATGGCGTGTGGCCTTATGTTGAGCATTATTCTTTGAATGGCGTGTGGCCTTATATTGCTATAAATGGACGTACACACACAGCGTAATTATTCCTTTACACGGCGAATAATCTTGGCACGGATCGCTGACATGGCATGGCAAAGTTCGAATCACTGACATGGCACAGCTGGATCGAGGCAAGGACATGATGTGACAAAGTTCAACCTCCGACAGCAAAGTCTAGAAGCTACTCAGTTTGAAATTTGTCAGAGGAATCATAAGATCTGGTTTGTCAGAGGATTTGATGTGACGTTCAAGCGTGTGTTATTTTTGAATTCTCGAACTCATTCCTAGGTCTATCATTTTTGTGCGCCGTGTTCTTGGTTCCGCTGAGCGCAGTGAGCACTGCTTGTGTAAGTGGCGTTGTGAGCTGTGGTTTATGCGTCTACGAGCGGTTGCGGCATTGCGAGCGCCATTGCGAGCGGCAATTTATGCGAGTGGTAGTTTGTGCGAGCGGCGCTACGAGCAGTTGCGGTGTTGCGAGCGGCACTACGAGTAGTTGCGGTGTTGTGAGCGGCACTGTCTTTGGTGTGGCTACCGCTTCCTCTTGATATTCGGCACTTGTGCTTCCTGGTATGTTCACCATGGAATGGCTTAGGACCACATTTAGAAATGGCATGAGGCCACATGCCATCTTGGGCCCTTGCAATTTCATGGCTAGCGTATTGTCATGTATGTTTTTACTTGCCTGCAGCTGTGTGTATATCAAGATGGCATGAGGGCTCATGCCAATTTTGTGAATGTGAAATTTCACGTGGGTGTCAATAGCATGTTTGAATAATGGCATGTGGCCTCATGCTATTGAGGTTGTTTGGTATGTTATGATTTAGGCCATTCTCCAATCATTTTTTGTATGGTCTTAACTTCTTTTCTGCACTTTCAGAATGGCCTTCAGGGTTGGGGAAAAGGTTTACATTTTGAATGGTGGGAAGAGAGTTGCAAAAGGGACCCTTGTGTCTATGGATCGGAACTTTGTTATACACTGTGAAAGGCTTGGGGAAGGCAATGCTGCTGTATCAGTAGAGACTGTCTTCGATGGGAATGTGGTCGCTATTGAACGAGGAGAGATGGTCGTCGGGGTAAATGTTGTTGTTGCCTTGAAAAATCTTCAGAAGAAAGCAGATGTTGGGGACAGCGCAAGTGCGACGCATGTTCCCTCCGTGGATCTTAAGAACCGTGCTACATGGATTCAGGCAAAAGTGTTTCTAAACAACCCCGAGGGGGAGGTGGTAGCTGAGGGCTTAGCCACAGTTGTCGATCCAAGAGATGCGGTTGCTAATCAAGAATTGGGCTGGGATGATATTGGAGTTGCGATTTTAGAGGTTGTTGACACAGAAGAAAACAGTCTGACTATTGGAAGCATTGTGCGGTGGAAATTGAGGCACTTAGTGTTTGAGAATGTGAAGGATTCACAATCAAACACCACTACAACTGATGACAGAACATCTCTTCATGGGAAAAGAAAGTACACCTTCCTAAAGCGCAGCCAAAGGGATCTGAGCAACGAACCGAAAAGGCAGAAAATGGCGATGGAGGTTCGAATGGTCTCGACAGTTGCTTGTTGCAAGAGGAGGTGCTGTCAACATGCTGATTGGGATGCTATTGAAGAGGATAGAGCAAGATACAAGACATTGTCCTGGAAGGCAGCTCGCAATTTTGTGTATGAAGCATTACGGTCATCTGTTGATGCTTCAGAACATCAGGTGGGGGGGATGGTCTTCCAGAGGGGTTTGGTCTGCATGAAGGCATGGAGAATCATTTATGGAGTCCCTCGAACCACATTCTACAGAATCAAAACTGAGTTCGAGGAACAAAGGGTTCAACAGGCAGTCCATGAGAACGACGGTACGCACAAAACCAGGGGTCATGTTGTATATGGAGAGGCAATTTTCAAGAGGTTTGTCGAGACATGTAGCGAGCAGCAACCACATAAAACCCGCCTCTTGGAAGATGGAACACGAGACACCCAACGAGTTCTCCCTTCCATGTATACCAAGGGGGCCATATTGGAAGATGTGAATCGGGAACTCCAGAGTAATGGCTACAGGAAGCTGAGCCAATCTAGATTTAGTAGATTGTGGAGCAACAGGTTCAGGGATGTGAGTATAGGAAAGTACTCCAGCTTTTCAAAGTGTGACGAGTGCACTGCTATCAAAATGGCTTTGTCGAAGAATTCTTGCAGCGCTCAAGAGCGAGAGACGTTGGTTAGAAGGCGGCTCGACCACAACATCGAGCAGAGAAGCTGCAGGACTGCATATTATCATAACAGGATTCTCTCCATGGAGAGACCTGACTCTTACCTCTGCATCATCCACGACAAAATGGACCAGAAAAAGACGTGCTTACCTCGACTCAATCCTGCCCCCAAGGCAATCTCTTCATCCATGCAGCTGCCTGTGTCTCTGTTTGGCATAATCGCTCATGGGCATGGTGCCCAGAACTATGGGAACTTCTTTGTACCTCTATGGGGTGGCGGGGGTGCCAACATGATGATTGCGTCCCTAGCAAAACACTTAAGGTCTCTGCAAAGTGCGCAGACTGAGCTGAACGGCCAACCCTTGCATAAGGCCCTTGTCGATCGAACCCCATACAGGGTTCAGCTGGAGGAGGAGCAAAGGCTTGCAGTATCGCGTGGGGCCCCATGCCATCCCAGTGAATATGTTGGCCGTCAGATTGTAGGGTTATCACGTGAGGCCTCATGCCATTCCGACGAGGCTGGTCGCCCGGTGAATGCACAGCCTCATCCAAACGAAGCAGAATCTCAAGGAAGTTCTTGCGGCCGATGTGGCCTTCCACCCCATCTTCTGCTCCAAACAGACAATGCTGGCAGTGAGAACAAAAACATGTACGTCTTCGCGTACTTGGCGATGCTTGTTGCCAAAGGCATATTTGAAACGGTTACACTTGGCTTTCTCATGGTTGGGCACACTCATGAAGACGTTGATGCCATGTTCAGTCACCTGGTAGAGTCCCTCCGGCGATCCAATGTCCTCACCCTCCCACAACTCTACGATGAATTCCAAAATTGCATCAAAGGCACTGTTGAAGCTGCACTTCTGACAGAGGTTCCAGACTTTAAGGGGTTTGTAAAAGGCTACATCAGGGATGGATCCGAAACGCTGATTGGCCACTCCAAGCCTCTTCAGTTTCATTTCAGCATGTGTGACGGTGCTCCAGTGATGAGGTACAAGATGAGAGAATGGGACACAGTGTGGCTGCCAGTGGACGGCATTGAACTCTTCAAGAGAGATCCCATAACTGGGGAACCTATGATTCCTCAGAGTTCCCCACGGCCGATGCACCCGGATGGACTCAAAGACCAGGAAAGTATAGTGGCCGGGATTAGACAGCATATTGCCTTCTGGAAGAGGGGGTTGGTGTTTGGTGGAGAATCCTATTTTCAGAGGTGCAAGCCTTTGCTCGAATACTGGGAGAAGATTATATCTGCTATCCAAAATGGGCCGGTTGTATATGAAGAATTGGAAGAGTCCTTTTGGCCAGAACCCAGAGCACCAGATAGTAGCGGAACAATGTCCTCTGGAAATGCAGTGACAAATAACGATGTTGAGGATCACTATTGTGGGCCGAGGAACAAGAAGCCGGATTCAGCATTCAATCCAGTACAGGTCTGCAAAGGAATGGTCGTGCTTGTCAGACCCAGTAATAAAAAACAAATGATATGGGTGGGGCGCTGCATCACTGATGCAGAGGATAACACAAAAAACTCCATATTTTAGGGTGAAGAGCGTACTCATGGCAAGCACAAAATCTGTAAGTGAGGCAGAAAAGGAGACGGAGAAGGAGATAGGTGAAGATGTAGAATATATAAGTCTTCCAAACTCCCCGTACTATACTCCAGGTGATCATTTTTCTGAACAAACGGCAACATTAACAACTATCGAGAACGCCCCAGTAACGTCAGAGACAACAATCCAAAGCAAAACAACTGACCCGGAGAAGGATGATAGTACTGCTGAGAGTACCAAAAAGGAGGTGTCCACTAGCGCTTAGGCTTATAATGGCGTGTGCCCTCATGCCATTTACTTGATCACCAAATACCTTTTTCCCTTTGCACTAGTATATCTTAATACCGGTCTGAGAAATAGAATGGCATGTGCTCTCAGGCCTTTTACTAAATCACCTTTGAAAGAAATGCAAGCCTCTATGTCGTAAAAAAAAGGTACTAGAGAAATTCCTTAATAATATGAATGTTATTTAGTTTCATGAAAATACACTAAGGGTCAAATGAGTTAAATGACTTCTCCAGACTAGCAATGCCTCTTGCTACACCTTCATAATTAGATTCGTTAGAAAAAGATAACATTGAATAATATCTAAATGTTGTCACCATTAAGTTATATGTCTGGCTAATAGGAATGATGTTCATCTTGGAAAGCTCACCACACGCTCAATGAACAAACAAATAGTGTGTGCGCGCATGCCATCGCTCTTCTTTAGCTTCAGATTCGGCTTGTTCACCTTGACAATGAGATTTATTATACAACTAGATGGACTCAGTCTGGACATAAGGTCACCGCGCTAGTCACCATGCCCCAGATATGTCTAGCCCCTGGACAAAAAACATATAATTTCACGTCATTTTCAAATACTTGAAAATTTGTACCTAGTCCCATTTTACTGAATAAATCCCACTTTAACGAAATAGAGCTTATGATGCAACTCGAAAGGGATGTTGACTTTTGGGGCTAAGGCAATTGAGTTAGATAGAATCTGGAGTTGGTGCAAAAAAGTGGCTATTGCATTTTTTTAAGAAGGGTGACCCTTGTGCCTTTCTTCTATAACGTTGTGCTTGGTGGCAGGTTGCACCTTGCATTTCATTAGACTCTATGAGAGTAGTGAACTCTCACTGATCTTGACTTGGTCATGGCAGCTTTGCGCCATGGCTAGGATAGTGATATCCAACTTAGTTCTTAAGGTTGAGATGTTGGTACCTGTACTATAACTGTCTATGAGGAGGTTGTGTACCAATATGAGTCCATCTCATGGTTTTCACTTTAGTTTCAACTAAGTTCTGGTCATGCATAGCTAACCTCTTCAAGGCACAGTCAGAACTATTGGCTAAATGTATTAGTGAGTTTATTGCGGTTGAGTTGGATTTGAGAGGTCATTTAGTTTGTGCTTGTCTATGAACCTTTATCTCAATCTGGGATATTACGTTTATGTTGGCCAAGTATATGACTCGATGGCATGAGTTTAGTGTTTGGTTCTTGTGAAGGCAAGTTGAAGGGTGATTGTTAGTTGCTTTGCAGCTAATGATTGCTTGTAAACTTTGTCGAGAACTATTTGACACTTGCTCCACTCGATGATGATTTAGTAGTGATGGGCTTGCTTTACTGGATAGTGTTGCGGAGGATTGTATTGTTAGTCTTACATGGGTTTTCCATGTTGGCATGACGACTCTACCTTTGTTGATATCATTTGGTTGCATTTAATTCATAGTATTGGATTACATTGAGTTTTGGATGTGGTGAATCACTCTTTGATAACGTGTTATCTATAGCTGAGTGTTGTTGAAGGTTTAGTCTCGGATACTGAGTAAAGTATCTTCGACTTTGGTTAACTTGGTTGTTATGGAGTTTTGAGTGGTGATTCACTCGTGTTTTCTTCTAGCTTTGTTATGGTGTTGATAGCATTGAAGTAATGCCTTGTTGTTGACATTGTTGATGTTGAGATTTGAGTGAAATGAGAAGTCTCTCCTTAGGATTAATATTGAGTTTTATTAGTCTTGATAGATATAGTGTTAATGATTTGGTTATGGCTTTGTGTTATTGGCATTCGTGTATTTGCTAGTTAGCAACTGTATTGACATTTAAATGAACTGAGTGGCAAGTTTGAGTTAGTTGTGTTCTAGAAAAGATTATTTAGTAGGGGTTGAGCTTTGGCTTTTCCTTAAAAAATGATTTAGTCGTGGACTATGCTAGCTCTACAAGCGGAAAAGTTAGTGATTGATATTGGAATGTTTGAATCCTTATTGGGTTTGAGTTAGAATATATCGATCATTAATGATTCTTCTTGTACTTGTTATGAAGTGAGTTACGTCTTGCTATAGATGGATTCATGGAGGATTGTTTGGTGATCAATTGTTAAGCATAACTTCATTGTGTTTAGCTTTTGAATTGATATAAATATGCTCTTCATTATCTTTGACATTATGAAGTTTAGCTTATGAATATGTTAAGGAGAATATTGTGGGTTGTACCATGATTTCTTCTTTAGCATTGAAGTTCGTTCATGCGAGACTTGTGATCATTATTAGGCAAGACTTGGCTATAGGCTTCTTCGAGTTTTTGGTTCCTTGAGTTTTTTATGCTTATTGTTCCATTTGTTCAGAGTTGTTGGGGGAGGGCATTTTGGCTCATTAGCTTCGATGTTGAAGTTGGTTCTTTGATCTAGCAATTATTGGTGATGATTGACTATCATCTAGGGTAGTTGATTGTCCTTATTATAAGGTTTTGTTTGATTTTGTTGGTACAAAATGATTTGCCATTCTTCAAAATGGTGGATTTCTTTTTTGACAATGATTATGCATCTCTTCATTGGTGGGATGATTGATGTTCCTTTATGATAGTTAGTTGTTCTTTTTGATGGCTTATGCTTTTTTGCAATACCACGTGGTTTGCTCTGGATTGGTCTCTTGGGTTTGAGACATCAGTAAGATGTTGTTGACGCTTGCTTGAGCAACTTTGTTTCCTTGGTATTATTGACAAGGATCTATTCAGATTAGTTGGTGCAATAGTTGGCATGAATGAGTGTTTATTGGTCTTGCCACATTCATTTTGTTCTATTGATTATTGCTCGAGTTAGTTTTGATAGATTAAAAAGTTATTTCCTTCAGGTGATACATTCGCGAGTATTTTGTTTGCCAGTCAATGATACTTTATGTTCTTTTAGTTATTTTAGTAAGTTGTTTGGTATACTGTCTACCATCTTCAGTAGTTAAGTTTTATCATTAAGTTTCCTTGATGATACACTGGTTATTGTATTTTGTTAGATAGTGAATCCTATGTTTTCCAAACATGATGATTTTGGTGGTTCCTATACTATACAACTAGTTTATTAGATAATAACTTACTTGGAATACTTTTGTGTTCTAATCTAAGATTTATTCGCTGACTCTAAGATATCATTGTCTCTAACTTTGATATTGTCCATCTATTGATCTTTGAGTTTGGGCCAGTATACGCAGAACATCGAACAGCTTTGTTGATGGCATCCAACAGGTCCTTGGGATCCTCCATGGTGAGCAACAAATCCTTGACACCGTTGTTGAGGCCGAAACGAAATTGGTCAATCATGGCCCGCTCATCCCACTGAGTGTCCAAGGCAAGGAGTTGAAACTCTACAGCGTAGATCGAGGCAGGACGAGACCCTTGAGAGAGACGTCTCATCTTTGTGGTAGTAGCCCGAACCCAATCCGTCTCGCCAAAACATGCTTCGAGCTTCTCTTTGAACAATTGAAGATCCATCAGCTCTGGAACCACGACCCCTTTCATGCTCTTTTTTAGTAGAGGAGAAAACCATGACAAAGCTGCACCTTCGAGCAACATCCCAATCGCGCCGATTTGAGACTCGAGAGTGGGGTACCGCCGATGTTGAAGTGCAAAGATCAGCTCCATTTGGTTCAGAAATCTGCGAATCTCCGAATGCTTGCCTGAAAATTTCACCGGGAAACTCACCTTCGGTTCAAGAACTTTGCTAGATCCTTGAGCCGAAAGTGAAGCAAGCTCTTGCTGCATGCGAAGAAGGGTCGCCTTCAGCTTGGTATTCTCAGATTGGATTTTTGCAAAGACTTCGGCAAAGAAATCAGGATGGCTTGGAGACTCCATCGGCAAGAAGAAAGAAAAAAGGGGGAAAAAGAATCAAAAAATCGAAACAAGCTAAAGCAAAAGCAAAAAGCACAATCTGAATCAAACTGTCAAGACCCCCAACAAGATCAAGACTGGAAAATGCAAAAGACAAAGAGAAAAGCTAGTGGAAACAAAGAAGAGGCTTTAGACTGGTGTTGATTCAGATTGTGGAGAAATGGAACAAGGCTAACTTATATATACTATAGGTTGATGAAGCTCCACCACTCTTGGATCGAGGACGGCCTAAATATAGCTGAGGTCGAGGAGGCGCCACATCATCATCAGGAATGTGGCTTGAACCTCAGGAATCAGAGAGTCAGGAATAGGGAAGTGTCTCTAGAGTCAGGAATAGGGAAGTGTCTCGAGAGTCAGGAATAAGGAAGTGTCTCGAGAGTCAGGAATGTGGTCTACAGGTCAGGAATCCGGCGAGAGTCAGGAATGTGGCAAGAATTGGGGGATTCCTAACACATCTTGGGTCCATTTTGGACTCCATCTTGGGTCCATCTCGGACTCCATCTTGGACTCCATCTCAGATCCATCTCGGACTCCATCTCGGACTCCATCTTTGGTCCATCTCGGATCCATCTCGGACTCCATCTCGGACTCCATCTCGGACTCCATCTCTGGTCCATCTCGGATCCATCTCGGACTCCATCTTGGACTCCATCTCGGGTCCATCTCGGACACTTCCACGTGTCATGT
This sequence comes from Selaginella moellendorffii, assembly GCF_000143415.4. Classification (NCBI taxonomy): domain Eukaryota; kingdom Viridiplantae; phylum Streptophyta; class Lycopodiopsida; order Selaginellales; family Selaginellaceae; genus Selaginella; species Selaginella moellendorffii. The sequence continues at coordinate 714,319 of NW_003314317.1, forward strand.
GTCGGTCCTTTTGTGTCCCTTTTCTAGAGACTCATTTATCTTTCTCTTCATGCTTGTTCCTCGAGCACTTCGTTGGGAGTTCCACTCCCACTCTCGACCTTTTCAAGTCGGAGCTTTTAGTCCAAACATGTTATGCTTGTTTGGCCTTCGTTTTGGCCACTACCACATGGCACCCTTTCAGCTCCACTTTGGGGCCTAGGGATTTTGTGTCTTACACCAGGTTGAGTATGCTTAGCTAGAAACACATAAGAGTTCCTACTTTAAGTCCATTTGGCTAAGTACAGGTGCTAAGCCCAATTTACTAACACTTGAACAAGACGGGCTGATAAAGGGAACCAATAATACTGACCTCTTGCCATCGTGGCAATAAGGAAAAAGTATTGGCCAACAAGTATTTTTCGATACCCGAAGTCACATTCGCGACACTCTCCCCCCCTAGGGAAGATCGACGTCCTTGTCAATGCATACTTAAGTCTAGAATACTGCCAAGGAAACAACTCCAGAAAAAATTCACGATACTCATACTATATGAGAAATTCACCAATTTAAATGAGTTAGGGGTAACCTCTTTGTCTAACACGGATGCGTTACCAGCTTAGACACCTTCTGGTTGTCGTCGATAAGGAAATGACTAACGGAGTCAGCCACCCTTACTGTTCTGGGTGTCACCCAGCTTACAAAAGTGTGATACGCCCCTGCCTACAGTGACATAGAGAGAGAAGCCAAAGGGCCCCAACCCTCCTGAGCAAAGAAACCAAACCCGTCGGTAAAGTTTAGATACACTATTGTAGACAGGCAATTAGAGTTGTTTACACGGTCACGCCCTTTTAACAGAATAAGGAACATCAACAGAGAGGTGGTTGATGTGACCAGTCGACAGTAGTTACCCCATGACTAGAGATTTCACTATGCACACGAAGTGCCGAAGCCAGGGGCTGGGCCGCATTCCTCAAGTCGGTAATTATATTCCAGGCAGAGGTAGCGCTCAGATCTTTTGCCAAAGATCGTCTCTTTGAACGTCGTTAGGAAAGTCACCGTGCCGCTGTTTTTCCATCCCAGACTCAGGAATCCCAGTTTGAGTCTTCGGGGCATACTCTCGAACCTACTACTCCGGTCCCAATGGATATTTTTGGTACTGCCCAACTCATTAGAGGGAAGTTGAGTCCTGCTGAGAAGCAAAGTCGAATATCTCATAATCTTTGCCTCTACTGTGCTGATCCTAATCACAAAGCAGCTGTGTGTCCCAAGAAGCCTCCCCGACTACTTGAGTTCACTCTACCTCAAAGTCCACCTTTGTTGCAGTCGGGAAACGACTCTGTCCAAAAAGAGTAGGAGCTGTCTGTTTGGACTCCCCAAATAAAAATCACTTTTCTTCTTTATCAAGCTCCTCACCACCTTTCATCAAAGCCACCACAAATTCTTGCAACTTCCGTGTCCCATGTCTCCTTTCTTTCACCGGACAATCAGGACTCAAGGCTCTGGTGCTACTGGACTTGGGTGCAACTTCCTGCTTTATGGACACGGACTTTGCTGCCCGACATCATGTTCCTCTTTCTCCTACCATACGGGATCTAAGGGTTGAAGGCATCGGCGGGCATTTTGTGTCTCCATCTTCTGGACTTAGGGAAACGTTGCCCGTTCGAGTACACATCGGGTCCACCGTCACTGATATCGCCTTCAACATCATCAACAACAAGTCCTCCTCTGTGGTGCTCAGTCTTCCTTGGTTCCAACTACATCAGCCTCAGATCTGTTGGAAGGAATTACAGCTCATCTCTCCCACATCACCATCTCCCACGGCTTCCCCTACTGTTTATCGAGTCCGAATCAGGAAAAGTTCCCTAAACTCAAATCGGGGTTCTGTTCCTGACTCTACGAAGTTTTCACCCTCTTCTTTTTCCTCTCTTCCATCTTACACTGCACAGTATCCTCGTCTCATCATTCCATTTAGTCGTACACCTCCTATCTCCATAATCACTATGAAAGAACTCCTTCATGAAGAACTTATTTTCCTTTTTGCTTTGCATGTTTTTCCTATCAATCTTCCTGAGAAGTATCATGATTTTGGGGATGTGTTTGATAAGAAAAAAGCTAGTGTACTGCCTGTTCATCAGCCTTATGACTGTCCCATTGATTTACAGGAAGGAGCGTCACCTCCGTGGGGGCCTATCTACGGGTTATCCCCGTCCGAGCTTAAGGCCCTTAAAGAGTACGTGGATGAGAACCTTGCCTCGGGGTACATTTTGCATTCACAGTCCCCGGCTAGAGCACCTGTCTTCTTTGTCAAGAAGAAGGATGGGAGTTTGCGGCTAGTCATTGACTACCGAGGTTTGAACAAGGTGACTGTTCGGAACCGTTATCTGTTACCCCTGATCTCGGACCTGTTGGAACGCCTCGGTGGTGCCCGCTTCTTCACCAAGATCGACCTCTGTGGAGCATACAACTTGATTTGGATTCGGCCTAGTGATGAATCGAAGATTACATTCCGAACCCACTATGGCCACTTTGAGTACACTGTCATGCCATTTGGCTTGACAAATGCTCCAGCAGTTTTCCAACACATGGCGAACAACGTCTTTCGGGAGTTTCTTGATCAGATGGTGATCGTCTACCTCGATGACATCCTCATCTACTCAAAAACTCAGGAGGAGCACGACAAACATATACGCAAGGTGCTAGCAAAGCTGCGAGAACACGGCCTATATGCGAAGCTTGAGAAATATTCCTTCGATCAGCAGTCTGTGGAGTTCCTTGGGTACATTGTCACTCCTGAGGGTATCACGATGGATCCTGCCAAAGTCAAGACTATTCTCGAGTGGGAGCCTCCACAATCAATGTCGGACGTTCAAGTTTTCCTTGGCTTCGCCAACTTCTACCACAAATTCATTGATCACTACTCTGACATTGTCCTTCCTCTCATGCATCTCACTTGCAAAGATGTTCCCTTCTCTTGGTCTGCTGCTGCCCAACAGGCCTTCGACACACTCAAGGCGGCCTTCAGTTCTACTCCCGTTTTGATCTATGCTGATTCCTCACAACCTTTCTTCATTGAGCCTGACGCCTCCGACTTTGCCATCGGTGCTTTGCTGTCTCAACTCGGAGCGGATCAAGAACTTCATTCGGTCGCTTTCCATTCTTAGAAATTCCAGTCTGCGGAGATCAATTATGAAATCAACGACAAGGAGCTCCTTGCCATCGTGGATTCCTTTGGAGAGTGGAGCTGTTTCTTGGAGGGCATCAAACAACAGTCTGGATGGATCACAAAAATCTCAAGTACTTTGCCACTTCCCGAGTTTTAAGCCATCGTTAAGTAAGGTGGGCACAATTCCTAAGTCAGTTTGACTTTGTTATCAAGTACAGACCTGGAAATCTTCAAGGCCTTCCTAATGCTCTTTCAAGGCGCTCCTATCTCAGTCTCAGGCCTCGTAATCCTGCCTTCGATCAACAGGATCAAGTTATCCTCGGTCCTGATCGGCTTCAAGTTATGGCAATTTCCCTGGCCCCTCAGGACTCCTCCTTGATGGATGCGATCAGAAACAATCTTCAATCTGAGGATCTTGCCAGCGACATTTTCCTCCATATTCAGGCTGGACACCTAGTGACTCCCGACTGCCGGCGATTTGACATCATTTCTGGCAACAGTTTTTGCAGCTCTCCTATAACAACTCTGTTCACTCCTCTCTTCGAATTTCCCCCTTCTTTGCAAACTCTGGCCGAAATCCCCGATTCAATCTCGCACTTCCTTCTCTATCCGAATCCTCTCGTTCAAATCCCCGCTCTGAGGCATTTGTCTCCAACCTCCAGGAAATCCACAACTCCATCTCCTTCCACCTCCATCATGCTCAGGAATCTCACAAAACATTTGCCAATGTCCATCATCAAGATTGTCCCCCTTACAATATCAGGGATAAAGTCTGGCTCCTTAGGTGAAATATCTCCACCACTAGGCCCTGTCCAAAACTTGATTTCAAACGCCTCAGCCCTTTCGCTATCACTGCCATCATTAACCCTGTCACTTATTGCCTTGCACTTCCCTCCTCATATCAAATTCACCCCATTTTTCACTCCTCTCTCCTTGAGCCTTATATTCCCAATCTTATTCCCAATCGGGTCATTCCTCTGCCTCCACCAGTGCAGCTCGAGGATGGGTCTGAGTATGAGGTTCAGGACATCCTTGATTCCAAGATTTCACGGTCTAAACTCTACTATCTGGTCAACTGGAAGGGTTACGGACCTGAGGAATGCACTTGTGATCCTGCAGACAACCTGATTCATTCTCCTAACTTTGTTCAGGACTTCCACCACCGCTATCCTTCTCGTCCCAGTCCTCATTCTTTTTATCCATCTCCTATCCCTCACCGCTCATCTCATCCTCCTCGTCATTCTCGTTCACATCCTCGTTCCACTTGTTCTTGAGGAGGGGGTGCTGTCAGGAATCCCCTAATTTTTGCCACATTTCTGACTCTCGCCAGATTCCTGACCTGCAGACCACATTCCTAACTCTCGAGATACTTCCCTATTTCTGACTCTCGAGACACTTCCCTATTCCTGACTCTCGAGACACTTCCCTATTCCCGACTCTCTGATTCCTGAGTCTTGAGCCACATTCCTGATGATGATGTGGCACCTCCTTGACCTCAGCTATATTTAGGCTGTCTTTAATCCAAGAGTGGTGGAGCTTCATTAACCTATAGTATATATAGGTTAGCCTTGTTCCATTTCTCCACAATCTGAATCAACACCAGTCTAAGGCCTCTTCTTTGTTTCCACCAGCTTTTCTCTTTGTCTTTTGCATTTTCCAGTCTTGATCTTGTTGGGGATCTTGACAAGATGGAGTCCGAGATGGACCTGAGATGGAGTCCGAGATGGACCCGAGATGGAGTCCGAAGTTGAAACCGAGACCAGGACCGAGACCGGGACCAAGACCGAGATCGGGACCGAGACCGAGATCGAGGCCGAGGCCGAAATCGAGCCCGAGCCTAAGTCCAAGTCCAAGTCTGAGTCCGAGTCCGAGTTCGAGTCCAAGTCCGAGTCCGAGTCCGAGTCCGAGTCCGAGTCTGAGTCCGAGTCCAAGTCCGAGTCTGAGTCCGAGTCCGAGTCCGAGTCTGAGTCCGAGTCCGAGTTCGAGTCCAAGTCTGAGTCCAAGTTCAAGTTCGAGTCTGAGACGGTGAAAGCCCAAAGCGTTCGTCTCCCAGACCCTAGGGGGTTTGGTGAGCTCCAAAAGTATAGTGAGGGGGAGGACTGTAGTGGAGCCAATTTGGCCCAAAAAGGCTGTACCTAGTGTTGGGTGATGAGTGGCCCACTGGGAAGTCCAAGACTAGAGTGAACACTGACCAACAAACGGGGTAGCTTGGTAAAGTGTTCAAGAGCCGGCTCTAGTTCCCCCGGGAGATCGACTAGCCGATGCTCCCAGTCCAAGTGTGGGTGGCACTACCTACTTGGATACCTGGTGTGGCTCAATGGAACCTCGCTCTAAGCCCATGGCTAGAGCACCCAAAGGCGGAAGGTGGGGAGAGTACCCATAAGGCTCACGTAAGGCCATGGTGTTCCGAAATGTTGCCCCAAAGTCCCAGACTGTGAAAAGGAAGAGGAGCAATCCTCTAGTGCAGTGACCAAGGATATGGTCACATGGTGAGGAAGTCCCGAAGAATAGTGGGACTTAGAGGTTGGGCTTGCGGGCCTTGATCTAGTGCCAGTGTTTGCGAACACAGCCATAGACAAAAAGGGACTTGGTGGGGACTGGAAAAGAGTTGTTAGGGAAGGCTATTCCCCATATCTGTAGGCATCTTAAGGATGCTAAGGAGTAGATATGGGATGATCACTCACAAACAGATGGCCCAGTCTTTGAGAGACGGGACTATGATGCAGGTGGTGTTAGACCACCAATGTGACCAAGGGGAATGGGCATGGCCTTAGTGTAACGGGCCAATATGTCGGTGGTACCATGGGGTGTCAGTCATGGGATCGGACACGTGGAGCACTTGGACCAAGTGCAAAGGTTGAGTGGCATGGATGCCATTCTTGGGGCTAGAAGCCCCAAGTCTTAACTAGGACTTATGGAGGTTGTGAATGAGACTCTTCCAAGTGGTCGGAGGTGCAGTTAAGTGATTAAAGTAAAATGGAAAAATTAGTCACTTACAATTTGGTATCAGAGCGGTTCCTATAGTCTGACTCTTATTGGTGGCCAAGTATATCACCACTTATATTGGAATTGGAAAGTCCTAGATATGGACCTATCCTCGAGGAGTAGCATGTCGAGAGGACATGGCTCTCCACTCGAGTTCATGCGTGAACTTGTGCACAATGTGGTGGATGGAAAAGGGCTAGTAAGGGAATGACTTTGGGATCTTGGGAATAGTATGAGGGTTTCCTAACAGAGTTGAGGATGTGATTCAGATGAGTATTTGACGCAGCAAATGGGTTAATGTAGTTGTGGTAAACAACTATAGTTGGGATCACGGGAAAGATGCAGACTCCAAAACAATAAAGGAATTTAGCGCCATAAATCCTATGGTGATTTACCATAGGATAACACCACAAAGCGGAACCTAAACCCTCTTTGTGCCACGTGATAGATGCCACGTGTCATATGCCACGTGTCCATGCCACGTGTCCATAGGAAACCGAGGTTCAGGGCCTTAGGCCATTGAACAAAGGAACAATGCCAAACTCCCAAGCATGGAGCCAAGGAGTGACGGAACCGAACCACGGAGCAACTCCCGAGCATAAAGCCCAAGGAGCGAAAGGACAGGAGCCTGGAGCGACTTGGAACAGTCCTAGAGTAACCAGCATCCCAATGCCAGGACCAGCACGCAAAACGGAGCCAAACGGAGTTTGGCGTTATTTCGGCATACCGGTGGCCTAACGCAAGGACATGGGTACTCCACCAATTAGCATGGAGTGGAACTTGGGCTTAGACCCAAGCCGGACGCTGAACAAGAATAGGCATGCAAGCAGGAGCTAGACTATGCCCCCCCCCCCACATAGGGTTCCTACCTTATGTTTATCCAATCTAAGTACATGGTCATTGACCAGTTTCTCAACTAGCTCAAGTGGGAAACTGATAACGAGTCCAGCAATACCAACCTCCTGCCATCGTGGCAGTAAGGAAAGAATATCCGAAAGGACTAGCCGACAGGTAACTTTCGATACCCGAAGTCACATTCGCGACAAGGAATCACAAGATTACCCTCATATAGTGGAGGCTGGTGCTCATAAACTTGAGACCGGAATTGATGACGAGGGAGGTCAAATATGGAAGAGGATACAAGTCCTTGAAATGGTAGCTGGGGCTACCTCTAATAAATGCTGGAACAACCCAAGGAGTTGGGGGTGTACTTAGAGGATGAGTTGGTATTCTCATCACATGGATAAGTGGTCATAAAGGGCAAAAGGTTGCCCCTAGAGAACAAATCAAGTGTCGGAATAACACTTATGATGGTGGTACTGGTGAGTAGAACAGGAATACAAGAAGTTGTATTCCAATGAGCTGGCACCTCAAAAGTAAGACCTTATAGGCTAGGGGATTTAGAAAAGTCTAAAAGGCTGAATGACTTAAGTGGAGTCAAGGAATGGTCCTGAAGGACTGATAGAAGCATTTGGACTGAGGTGTGTTGTGCCCCACGAAGGATGGGGAGGATCATAGAATCCAAGTATGAAAACAGTGGGTATCTCATGAGTGGCAGAATGTGCCATACTAAAGTCGTGGGAAAGGTGTTCCCAGAATAAACAACTTTGGTGCAGAGTTGTGTGCGAACACTATGGTGTAGTGCTAACAGATAGTTGGCATGAGAAACGATTGGGTTGGTCTTGGCAAAGACCTAGAAAGCTCTATTTCATTAAAGTGGGAATTGTCATTATCCCACTTGTAAAATAAGGTTTCCAAACCTTTATATAGTATATAAATATAACAAAATTCAACTGCATTGAGGCACATGCCATTTTATTTTAAACAAGGAAATGTCTACTCAATCACTTCTCCTCCCCCTGCCACTGCTTCACCTCTCTCTTCTCCTTGTCATCGTCGTCCAATTTCTTTCCATCCTTTTAATATTGGCTCAGTTGCTTCGAGTCTAGGTGGAGCCTAAGTCCCCATTCAATCTTTACTTTCCCCTTATTAATAAAACAACTTCGTAGACTTCCAATAACATGCTGTAACACTTCTAGTATAATGCAAATCCTCTCAAAGAATTGTCTTTTAATATTAATACAATGGCATGGAACCCCATGCCATAATAAGTTACATTTTTAAATAAATACATGCCATCTTAGACTGTTATTTTTTGCCTCCAACGCCTATACAATAATCTTGGAATTTCATCACTCTCCACACTATCAGGATTTAAACCCAAAATAGTAATGCCATCTCTTCTCTAATACGTCCACGCTCATGTTCAGTGGTCGAAGAACCCATCCGGTTGAGCAGATTATGGAGATGCGGATAGTGCTTGGCTAGACAATATACATGCCATAAATGATGACTGGTGTCTGTCCGATCAAATGGCTTCTGATATACCGTTCCATCTGCCATTTGGTTGATTTCTGCAGCCACCTCCTGGACTGGCCGGTTCTCTATCACCATCGCTTCAAGCCGTTTTGCAAGGTCCCCCAGAACATACGGTTTCTTCTCCCTAGTTTCCATACTGCAAGAGATGGGGTGCACTGCATATGTGTGCGTGTTCGCTGCAGTTTTAATCGGCGAGTCATCGATGATGAGGATTTCACTTGACCTAGCAGTCCGGTTCATCACTACAGCCTCTGCCTTGACGAAGATGGGCTTGCTACCCCTCACATGGACCATAGTCAAGCAATCCTCCTGCGTTAGGAGAAAGTCAAATGGTAATATTACTCGCGTCTGATCGTGCATCATCTGTAGCAACATTAATGCATTGTGGCGCATCATGGATGTCCAAACTCCCAATTGCAAATTGAACCCGGCCCTCTGTTTTAAGTGTCGCATGGTCATTATTAGATCCCGCAGTTTCTCCCGTGTGATTAATGTGAATCTGTCTCTTTTGACCAACTTGCGACCGCAGGCTTTGGAGGGTGCAGTGACATTCGAGGACGAGCCACGCTCATGGGAGAAAAGGACACCGTTCAGATCAAAAACGATACAGTACTTTCGCCGTGACTCTGAAATGAAATGCGTTAGCATAAAAAATGGTACAAGTCAATTTTACCATCTACAATATTAGCGAATGGTGCTCCCGATGGTCGTTCAGAGGGTTTTGGTCGAGGAAACGTGAAGGGCGGAAATACTCTCCTCTGCAATGTGGGGTCAATCGCATCCGATGGCGTGTGGGCACATGCCATTTCAGCTGTAGACTCTGGTACAACTGGCTCAACAGTGGCATGGGGTGGTTCCGATGGCGTGTGATCACACGCCATTTCAGCTGGTGCCTCCATTGGCAAAGTGGACATGACCGAACAGGCAGCAGGGGCGGTGTAGGGAGGTTCCAACGGCGCGTAGTCAGACGATTGGGCACACGTTGGAAATGAGGATACGACCGGCTCGGCAGCTGGGGCGGCCTCATGCGGGTCCAATGGCGCCTGGTCACCGTCAGTTGGATACGTGGACAAGATTGACTCAGTGGTATGGGCAGCATCAAGTGGAGCGTGGTCAGCTTGCTTGGCGTTGATATGGATAGTAGCCTCCACCAGCTCTGATGACTCTTGCAGGCAAGTAGAGTCCACTGGCGGATCCATATCCAAATATCTCCCTTCGATTGAGATGGTATCCTCCCTACTGGCTACTAAAAACAAACTCATTAGCACATTGAATCGACTATACTGTATTTACCATCAACTACTATTGAGGAACTAGGACCGATATCACTTGGGCGCACTGCTGATTCTGAAGGATTGGACATACGTTTCGACCCTTGCTTGGCACTATCCTTCCTCGACACTAAAGGCTAGAGTTTGTATCTTAATTCAACTGAATAATCTCTACTTACCATTTCTTCTGCGACCTACATGGACAATGTTAGAAATGGTAAAAGGTTAGGAATGGATGTACTATTATTTACCTGATGGTTTGTCTTGTATGACCTTCCTCCGCTGCTCTTTGGCCACCTCAGGCTGGCCATCATCGTCATCATCGTCATCGTCGTTATTGTGATCGTCACCATTGTGAGGACCATCCAAGTCCTCTTCGTCCTCCTCTTCTTCGTCCTCCTCTTCTTCGCCCTCCTCTTCTTCGTCCTCCTCTTCTTTGTCCTCCTTTTCGTCCTTCTGCTCTTCCTGCTCATTATCTTTCTCTGGCTCCTCATCCCCCTCCTGCATTTCTTCCATAGGCTGCTCAGGCTGGATGGCTTGTTCTTCCAGGACCATCTTGGGAAAATCATCTGGCCGAGTCTCCATCTCAAAATACAAGACATCCATAGCCTGTTTTAGTGCTTGACCTAGGACCGTATCCTCACCCGACTGTCTTAACATGGTTTCTGCACGTTCTTGCACCCTTCGAAGACGACAAGATGAGAAAAACGTGGCCCTGACTTGAAAAGCATCCCTCATCCATTGTACCTCTCCATTGAGATTGGGGAAGGGGACTCCGCCATAGGAATCTGAGTTAGGAGGTGGTGACTGGCTCCTTTCACCTCTTCAATGGAGTTTGTCACCGCAACACACGGGACACCCTTGAGTAGTGCGGCTCGAAAGAATAGTCCGCCGCAGTTGTACTCGACAATGCATTTGCCCTTGGAGTCACCCGCTATTGCGTTGAAGACCCAGCTGAGCATTTCCCATGCTGCACCTGGAGCTTTCTTTGGATTCGAAAGCTCCATAGCCGTCTTCAGTTCCTCAGGCACGGGTAAATTGACCTCCCTCAGATCAATTCGATCGGCCTTGTTGAACGAAGCTGGGAAGTCACTCCAGTCCCACTCTACTGCAGGACCAATAACAAGGGCGAGTGTGAAGATGCGGACATTCGTCGGTATCTTCTTCTTAGCCATTATCCCATGGATCTCCCGCACCTCCTTGCCTTTCAACCGAGCCTTCACCTCGTTCAAGGCCTTCTAGAACTTGTGATAGGATTCGGAGTCGTAGATCATATAGTGGACTGAAGATTCCACCTCCGCAAGTCCCACCATTAAGTCAATGATGGAGCTGACTTCGTCTGCATGAGTGATCTCTTCGTTTGTGAAGTCCATCACACAAAAGATGTTCTTGACCTGCTCATCTCCGCGGGAAACGATGCTCCTCCACCTTTGATCCTCATCTGAATTCACGTATACCCGGTAAGGTTCTCGATAGGCCTCTGCTGCGGGGTCGAGCTGTTTCTGAAGCCGGCGGTCGACATCCCTCTTAATGAAATTTGGATACTGATCCAACTTCTCAGCTTTACTTTTCGTGGCATCCCGCAGCAGATCGATGAACTTGGGGGCCCCCTTCACGTACTCGTCGATATCTTCATTTGACAAGTCCAGCTCTTCCATCATCTCTTGCGTGGTGTCGATGCTCACCCTCTCCACGGCCACTTGCTCGAAGATCCAATCCTTCAATAGCGCACGAGCTCTCAGAGTCGTGCACAAGTCCTCGTATGTCACAATATGGCCGGGAGTCATTTTGGTCTTGTTGAAGACTACCTCACCACGTAGAAGAGCATAAGCCACTGTCAGAAGGTCGTCGTCGTCTAGAGACCGCGAGAAACGCAAGGCGTTGAGCTTCAAATCATTGGGCTTCCGGCCGTCCTCCACACCCATTGAGTTTAACAACTCCCCGTCATGGTACCTCCTCAGCACATCTACCCATTTGTCAAAAACAACTTTTGTCGCAAGTAGAATGTTATGGATGCTGAGTGTGTCATTGACCCCCAGTGTTTTCGAGAGAAGACTCGAGAATTCCTACAATGGAAATGGCGTGAGGCCACATGCTATGCCACATGCAACGAGGCTTACCTGCCAGGCGCTAGTTGCTAGTGCACGTCCTTGTCCTGGTTTTTGTGGTTTCTTCAGTTGAACCCAGAGCTTCCGTGTTCGTGCCAATGTCTCGTGCAGACCCGATTTGTAACACGTTTCTTGCTTGACATTCTGCGCGTGGGAGATGTATATGATAGATCGGAGGGGCGAGTTGCCTTTTATCAGGCGGACAACTCTTGTCTTGAAGACTTTCTTCACCTCTTCGCCCACCATAATATCCACAACTATTTGTTGCATTGCCAAGCTAGAATGCTGCCCGGAGACGGCATAGAACCGGATGTTCTGATCGTCCAACACCTTCCTATTGATCAAGTCTGGAAACCTCGTCTCGCCCTTCATTGTTCGGTAGTAGGGGATCACGTCTGCGATGTCGGGTGTTACTGAACTTGCCAGCATCTTCTGCTTCAGTTTCTCCACCCACTCATCAGATACTAGCCTGTGGTTGTATTTGCTTTGGATGTCGATACGGCTCACGTCGATTGTATATACTTTGTTGGAATAGTAACAAGTACTATTATCTGCGACGATTTTCGCTGCCTCTTCTTGCTCTTTCTGCTCTTTGCGGCTCTTCTTTTTGGTGGGTGTAGTGTTCGAACCCGAGGCAATGGCATCACCGAGTAGCTTCTTTTTTGGAGCAGCAGAGTCGGACGTCGGCTTGAGCTTGACCACCCTTTTCTGCTTCGGGGTAGTTTCCAGATCGACCCCCTTCCCCTTCGCTTCGCGAACTGGAGGCACTCTCAACGGCTCAATGTTGGAATATAGTTTTTGAACATCGCCATAGGTGAGGTCCGTGGATTCCATGTGATCTTCATAGACCCGCAGCGTCTTTGAAATTGTGGGCCTCCTGGACAACCTCTCCCTAGCTCCCTCTAGGAATTCCTCATAGCCGCTGCCCCCCTCCGGGAAGCCGCTAGGATGTGCAAGGTGGATCTTGAAGGCGGACGCTGTCTCTACCACAAGTGCCAGTCCATATTCTTGCATGGAACTACATGGAGTGTCTGTCACTTGGATGAGGATCCCCATGCATTCTTTTCTCCCACCATCTGTGTTGTACAGCATCAGATCCTCGCCTTCCATCCCGAAAGTCCAACTGGTGAGCTCCTCCCCCTTTTCTGCATCCACATTGACAGTGGCTGGAAGAAGAACGCAATTCCTCGTCTGTTCAGAAATGCACAACAATTAGAGCTGACAGATGAAAAGCTAGCAGCTGGAAATAACGTGAGGCCACACGCCATTCACCACTGCATCAGATGTCTTGAGGCTGCATCCTAAGATGGCGTGAGGCTACACGCCATCTGTAACCGGACTGCACTCGAGAGCCCAATCGGTGCATGCCAATGTTGCTACTGAATGGCATGTGGCCTCATGCCATTTTCTACTTGGCCTAAAAGACTTACCATTTGAAGCCGAATGGAGGCCGTGACAATCGAGGCCGGACTCGCTGGCGAATGTGCACTGTGTGTGCAGCGGATCGTAGCAGCAAGGCTACTCTGCCACTTACAGTTGGAGAGTGGCGCTGAAATCTCCCGGGACGCCAAGTGGGCTGCGTGTGGGTGGCGGACTGGGCGGCGGAGTTGGCGGCGAAGTTACAAACTGGGTGTGTCTTGAAGTGGACGCTGATGCACATGAGCGCGATGCGAGCGCGAGTGTGATGCAAGCGCGAGTGGACGCCGATGCACACGAGAAACCTGTAGAGAAGGTAGATGAGCGCGAATGTGAGCGTGATCGCGAGGGGGAGTGCGATGCGAGCGCGAGTGTGATGCGAGCGCGAGCGCAAGTACGAAGCAAAATGCAAAACCTAACCTCACACGCGCGAAATGTCACAACGGTTGGTAATCCCGCCACGTCATCATTCCTCGGACTTGGGCGCCACCATTAATTTCTGGATTGCCGCGCGCATGCAAGCACGCAAAATCCAAAAGAAATCCACAACGTCATCATTCCTCGGACTGCATGCACGCGAAATCCAAAAGAAAGATCATGATTGGGATATCATTTAATACCCTCGCTATATTTATACCATGCATGATTGGATATTCCAAAGCATCTTGTATTTCCAAAAATGGCAGATGTTCAGCTAAATAAAGAAATTCTATCTGTTTCTATTTTTCTCTCAAATCAATATTATAGCGTGTGGGCTCATGCAATTTTGAACCAAAGAAACCCAAAAAACGTTGGACCCAAAATATTTTGAAAAAACCCAAAAAACCCTAAACATTTTAAACCCAAAAATCCAGGCGTCATGTGGCATTATTCCTTGAATGGCGTGTGGGCACATGCCATTTTCAGGGCCAAATGCTGAATGGAGAAAAATTCCCTTTCAGTGCAAATGCTGCAAGAGGCAGATGCCGAGCACAAAGGACTGTAACTACCTCACATGACACAGATAAACTTTTCTCTATTTGGCAAAGATAAACTTTATAGCGTGTGGGCTCATGCAATTTTGAACCCAAAAAATGCACCAAAAAATTCTCGGCGTCATCTGGCGTTATCTCTTGAATGGCGTGGGGCTGCATGCCATTTTCAGGGGCACATAGGAGTATATTCCTAGGATATTCTGACACGCGCGAGATTTTTTTGAGTTTTCTGGAGATCCAACCGTTAGATCGCAACTAGATTTTACAAAATGGTATACAATGTCTTTCTTGATGACCCTGCAAAGAAGCATCTCGATCGGACACCACATGAAACCACACGAGCCTTACAATCTTTCAGGGGCATTTGCCATAGATCCGACCGTTATTTTGCTCCAAGATTTTACAGTTTGGTGTGCATTGACCTTTCCATTGACACTGCAAAGGGACATCACAATCAGATGCGGGATCACAAGAAACTAACTTCACTAACTCTGGTTTCACCAAGATCTACGTAAGGAGTTATGAAATGAAAGGACCCTCTCTATTGAAATGTGTTTATGGTCTTAGGGGCATTGTGACATATCAAAGGATTTTGCATCAAGTTCTGTATTTGCATGTTTATCAAGTTACTGAATTGCTAAACCCTAAACCCTAAACCCTAAACATGTGGCAAATGCTGCGTGAAGAAAGATGCCCTTTCTGGGCAAATGCTGTAAGAGGCAGATGCCGAGCAGATGTATCTCAGGCTAGCGAAGGGGACAAACGAAAGCTAGCTATAAATATGACGGGATGCAAATAGATTACTAGGCTGGTCCTGCGAAAATCAAAAACCATAATTGAAAACATTGAAAATGCAAAAAGAAAGGTTTATAATATTTTTGAATTTTAAGCAACCAAAGGAATGTAAGTAGGGCATGTGTTTGTAAGTTTAAAAATGCCTCAACCACTTAAATTCCTAAGTAAATAAAGCTGTTTCTATTTTTGGTACAGGTAAACTTTATAGTGTGTGGGCTCATGCAATTTTGAACCCAAAAATGCACCAAAAAATGCTCGACTAGCATTATTCTTTGAATGGCGTGTGGCCTTATATTGCCATAAATGGACGTACACACACAGCATAATTATTCCTTTACACGGCGAATAATCTTGGCGCGGATCGCTGACATGGCATGGCAAAGTTCGAATCACTGACATGGCACAGCTGGATCGAGGCAAAGACATGATGTGACAAAGTTCAACCTCCGACAGCAAAGTCTAGAAGCTACTCAGTTTGAAATTTGTCAGAGGAATCATAAAATCTGGTTTGTCAGAGGATTTGATGTGACATTCAAGCGTGTGTTATTTTTGAATTCTCGAATTCATTCCTAGGTCTATCATTTTTGTGCGCCGTGTTCTTGGTTCCGCTGAGCGCAGTGAGCGCTGCTTGTGTAAGCGGCGTTGTGGGTTGTGGTTTATGCGTCTACGAGCGGTTGCGGCATTGCGAGCGCCATTGCGAGCGGCAGTTTATGCGAGTGGCAGTTTGTGCGAGCGGCGCTACGAGCAGTTGCGGTGTTGCGAGCGGCGCTACGAGTAGTTGCGGTGTTGCGAGCGGCACTGTCTTTGGTGTGACTACCGCTTCCTCTTGATATTCGGCACTTGTGCCTCCTGGTATGTTCACCATGGAATGGCTTAGGACCACATTTAGAAATGGCATGAGGCCACATGCCATCTTGGGCCCTTGCAATTTCATGGCTAGCGTATTGTCATGTATGTTTTTACTTGCCTGCAGCTGTGTGTATATCAAGATGGCATAAGGCCTCATGCCAATTTTGTGAATGCGAAATTTCACGTGGGTGTCAATAGCATGTTTGAATAATGGCATGTGGCCTCATGCTATTGAGGTTGTTTGGTATGTTATGATTTAGGCCATTCTCCAATCATTTTTTGTATGGTCTTAACTTCTTTTCTGCACTTTCAGAATGGCCTTCAGGGTTGGGGAAAAGGTTTACATTTTGAATGGTGGGAAGAGAGTTGCAAAAGGGACCCTTGTGTCTATGGATCAGAACTTTGTTATACACTGTCAAAGGCTTGGGGAAGGCAATGTTGCTGTATCAGTAGAGACTGTCTTCGATGGGAATGTGGTCGCTATTGAACGAGGAGAGATAGTCGTCGGGGTAAATGTTGTTGTTGCCTTGAAAAATCTTCAGAAGAAAGCAGATGTTGGGGACAGCGCAAGTGCGACGCATGTTCCCTCCGTGGATCTTAAGAACCGTGCTACATGGATTCAGGCGAAGGTGTTTCTAAACAACCCTGAGGGGGAGGTGGTAGCTGAGGGCTTAGCCACAGTTGTCGATCCAAGAGATGCGGTTGCTAATCAAGAATTGGGCTGGGATGATATTGGAGTTGCGATTTTAGAGGTTGTTGACACAGAAGAAAACAGTCTGACTATTGGAAGCATTGTGCGGTGGAAATTGAGGCACTTAGTGTTTGAGAATGTGAAGGATTCACAATCAAACACCACTACAACTGATGACAGAACATCTCTTCATGGGAAAAGAAAGTACACCTTCCTAAAGCGCAGCCAAAGGGATCTGAGCAACGAACCGAAAAGGCAGAAAATGGCGATGGAGGTTCGAATGGTCTCGACAGTTGCTTGTTGCAAGAGGAGGTGCTGTCAACATGCTGATTGGGATGCTATTGAAGAGGAGAGAGCAAGATACAAGACATTGTCCTGGAAGGCAGCTCGCAATTTTGTGTATGAAGCATTACGGTCATTTGTTGATGCTTCAGAACATCAGGTGGGGGGCATAGTCTTCCAGAGGGGTTTGGTTTGCATGAAGGCATGGAGAATCATTTATGGAGTCCCTCGAACCACATTCTACAGAATCAAAACTGAGTTCGAGGAACAAAGGGTTCAACAGGCAGTCCATGGGAACGACGGTACGCACAAAACCAGGGGTCATGTTGTATATGGAGAGGCAATCTTCAAGAGGTTTGTCGAGACATGTAGCGAGCAGCAACCACATAAAACCCGCCTCTTGGAAGATGGAACACGAGACACCCAACGAGTTCTCCCTTCCATGTATACCAAGGGGGCCATATTGGAAGATGTGAATCGGGAACTCCAGAGTAATGGCTACAGAAAGCTGAGCCAATCTAGATTTAGTAGATTGTGGAGCAACAGGTTCAGGGATGTGAGTATAGGAAAGTACTCCAGCTTTTCAAAGTGTGACGAGTGCACTGCTATCAAAATGGCTTTGTCGAAGAATTCTTGCAGCGCTCAAGAGCGAGAGACGTTGGTTAGAAGGCGGCTCGACCACAACATCGAGCAGAGAAGCTGCAGGACTGCATATTATCATAACAGGATTCTCTCCATGGAGAGACCTGACTCTTACCTCTGCATCATCCACGCCAAAATGGACCAGAAAAAGACGTGCTTACCTCGACTCAATCCTGCCCCCAAGGCAATCTCTTCATCCATGCAGCTGCCTGTGTCTCTGTTTGGCATAATCGCTCATGGGCATGGTGCCCAGAACTATGGGAACTTCTTTGTACCTCTATGGGGTGGCAGGGGTGCAAACATGATGATTGCGTCCCTAGCAAAACACTTAAGGTCTCTGCAAAGTGCGTAGACTGAGCTGAACGGCCAACCCTTGCATAAGGCCCTTGTCGATCGAACCCCATACAGGGTTCAGCTGGAGGAGGAGCAAAGGCTTGCAGTATCGCGTGGGGCCCCATGCCATCCCAATGAATATGTTGGCCGTCAGATTGTAGGGTTATCACGTGAGGCCTCATGCCATTCCGACGAGGCTGGTCGCCCGGTGAATGCACAGCCTCATCAAAACGAAGCAAAATCTCAAGGAAGTTCTTGCGGCCGATGTGGCCTTCCACCCCATCTTCTGCTCCAAACAGACAATGCTGGCAGTGAGAACAAAAACATGTACGTCTTCGCGTACTTGGCGATGCTTGTTGCCAAAGGCATATTTGAAACAGTTACACTTGGCTTTCTCATGGTTGGGCACACTTATGAAGACGTTGATGCCATGTTCAGTCACCTGGCAGAGTCCCTCCGGCGATCCAATGTCCTCACCCTCCCACAACTCTACGATGAATTCCAAAATTGCATCAAAGGCACTGTTGAAGCTGCACTTCTGACAGAGGTTCCAGACTTTAAGGGGTTTGTAAGAGGCTACATCAGGGACGGATCCGAAACGCTGATTGGCCACTCCAAGCCTCTTCAGTTTCATTTCAGCATGTGTGACGGTGCTCCAGTGATGAGGTACAAGATGAGAGAATGGGACACAGTGTGGCTGCCAGTGGATGGCATTAAACTCTTCAAGAGAGATCCCATAACTGGGGAACCTATGATTCCTCAGAGTTCCCCACGGCCGATGCACCCGGATGGACTCAAAGACCAGGAAAGTATAGTGGCCGGGATTAGACAGCATATTGCCTTCTGGAAGAGGGGGTTGGTGTTTGGTGGAGAATCCTATTTTCAGAGGTGCAAGCCTTTGCTCGAATACTGGGAGAAGATTATATCTGCTATCCAAAATGGGCCGGTTGTATATGAAGAATTGGAAGAGTCCTTTTGGCCAGAACCCAGAGCACCAGATAGTAGCGGAACAATGTCCTCTGGAAATGCAGTGACAGATAATGATGTTGAGGATCACTATTGTGGGCCGAGGAACAAGAAGCCGGATTCAGCATTCAATCCAGTACAGGTCTGCAAAGGAATGGTCGTGCTTGTCAGACCCAATAATAAAAAACAAATGATATGGGTGGGGCGCTGCATCACTGATGCAGAGGAGGACGCGGAAACTAACTCCTTCAATGTAACTGTGGAGTGGTTCAAGCCAAGTTCCGGATATACGAAGGATTGCCTAGAAAAGAGATGGGTGCTGAATCCAAGGGATCCCAACATGAGCATATCGGTGGATAATGTTGTGCATGGTTGGATGCGGAAGCAGAGTGCCACCATCACCTTGCCAGACCATGCAAGAGATGCAGCAAGAGCATTCATAACCCGGGTTCAAGGTGAGATTCATGAATATTCCTTTACTAAGTTTCTAATGTATTTTATTTCAAGGTGAACAATCCGAATCTGAATCAGAGGAGGCGTGATGGCATGTGGCCTTACGCCATTCCTAGGTGAGATGATACAAATAACAAGTATAAATTCTTAGTTGTTCTAGCAAATCTTACTTAAAGTTCAAGGTGAACAAGCCGAATATGAATTCATCGGATTGTTATAACAAATTGCGAGGTGATGGCATGAGGCGATACGCCATTTGAGAGTGGTAGCCATTCCTATATGAGGTGAGTGAAGTATTTATTAGAAATACCTCATTCAATTGTGCACTTCTAAGTCTTGGTCCACTTAGTACTGTTTGCATGTTTTTATTTTAATTCTTTCTCTAAAATGTTATTTAGCATGTGGCTTCATGCCATTGCTCTCCACAATCATGCATTGAATTTCTATCCTTGCATAATACTTCTCCATATATATAGCATGTGCGCACATGTGATATGGTTCATTAGGCCTAATATAGTGTGTGAGGTAAAACAAAGATGATGTGACATATGCATTTACCAATCACACGTGCATAAATCTAATAATATGGCGTGTGGCCCATATTAATGGCACATAAACCCATATTGTGGGCTTACGTGCTTTATGTACCATCATTCCCTTGCAGCGTGTGTGTTGGTTTCCTTTTTATAACACAACGAACTCCATATTTTAGGGTGAAGAGCGTTCTCATGGCAAGCACAAAATCTGTAAGTGAGGCAGAAAAGGAGACGGAGAAGGAGATAGGTGAAGATGTAGAATATATAAGTCTTCCAAACTCCCCGTACTATACTCCAGGTGATCATTTTTCTGAACAAACGGCAACATTAACAACTATCGAGAACGCCCCAGTAACGTCAGAGACAACAATCCAAAGCAAAACAACTGACCCGGAGAAGGATGATAGTACCGCTGAGAGTACCAAAAAGGAGGTGTCCACTAGCGCTTAGGCTTATAATGGCGTGTGCCCTCATGCCATTTACTTGATCACCAAATACCTTTTTCCCTTTGCACTAGTATATCTTAATACCGGTCTGAGAAATAGAATGGCATGTGCCCTCAGGCCTTTTACTAAATCACCTTTGAAAGAAATGCAAGCCTCTATGTCGTAAAAAAAAGGTACTAGAGAAATTCCTTAATAATATGAATGTTATTTAGTTTCATGAAAATACACTAAGGGTCAAATGAGTTAAATGACTTCTCCAGACTAGCAATGCCTCTTGCTACACCTTCACAATTAGATTCGTTAGAAAAAGATAACATTGAATAATATCTAAATGTTCTCACCATTAAGTTATATGTCTGGCTAATAGGAATGACGTTCATCTTGGAAAGCTCACCACACACTTAATGAACAAACAAATAGTGTGTGCGCGCATGCCATCGCTCTTCTTTAGCTTCAGATTCGGCTTGTTCACCTTGACAATGAGATTTATTATACAACCAGATGGACACAGTCTGGACATAAAGTCACCGCGCTAGTCACCATGCCCCAGATATGTCTAGCCCCTGGACAAAAAACATATAATTTCACGTCATTTTCAAATACTTGAAAATTTGTACCTAGTCCCATTTTACTGAATAAATCCCACTTTAACGAAATAAAGCTTTAGACACAAGTGCAAAGTGTTATAAAAGCAGACTTATGGAGCCGATGGTGTGGAGACACCAAATGGGCCAATGTGTGATACATTGAGGTTATATTGATGGGTTCATGAGAACCCCTTGCTAAGGGAATCCCAATGGAAATGGGAATGGTATAGCCTAAATTGGAAGGCATGTGGTAGGGTGTGGTAACCTGGATAATGATAGAGGTGTGAAAACACCAGCAATGAATTGTAGGACTTGACAACTATGGGGTAACTAAGCAAAAGGTGCAAGTAATTGGTTAAACAGGTAAAAGGTAGCTACCCAAAGCTTTTTAATGGCACAAAAAAATTAAATATACCCTTATCGGGGATAAGTTGTTTATGTTGCGATATAGTAAGTCAATGTCATAAAAGAAAATGCTCGCCAACATTCCGTAAATATGCCAAATGAGCAAATCTGGACACTTTCCATAAATAACATTTGGGACCGAAATGAGACTAATACAAAGGGCATGATAGCGAGTGTGTTTGGCAGACACGGTAAGCTATCATTTAGCGATATTGAGGGACCAATCTCAATATCGCGGGGGTTCTTGATACTAACAAGTGCAAGCCAATGACTCAAGTTTCTCAAACTAGGCCGAGTATGCTCAGCAAGAAATATATAGGGTTCCTACCTTATATTTATCCAATCTAAGTACATGGTCATTGACCAATTTCTCAACTAGCTCAAGTGGGAAACTAATAACGAATCCAGCAATACTGACCTCCTGCCATCGTGGCAGTAAAAAAAGAATATCCGAAAGGACTAGCCGACAGGTAACTTTTGATACCCGAAGTCATATTCGCGACACTCTCCCCCCCTTGGGAAGATTGACGTCCTCGTCAATGCATACTCGAGTCTAGAATACTGCCAAGGAAACAACTCCAGAAAAAGTTCACGGTATTCACACTATGTGAGAAATGCACCAACTTAAATGAGTTAGGAGGCAACCTCTATGTCTAACGCGGATATGCTACAAGCTCAAACACCTTCTGGCCGTCGCCGACAAGGAAATGACCAATGAAGTCAGCCACCCTTGCTGCTCTGGGAGTCACCCAGCTTACAAAAGTGTGATACACCCCTGCCCGCAAGGACATAGAGAGAGAAGCCAGAGGCCCCAACCCTCCTGAGCAAAGAAACCAAACCCGTCAGTAAGGTTTAGATAGACTACTGTAAACAGGCAGTTAGAGTTGTTTACACGGTCACGCCCTTTTAACAGAATAAAGAACATCGACAGAGAGGCGGGTGATGTGACCAGTCGACAGTAGCTACCCCATGACTAGAGATTTCACCATGCACACGAAGTGCTGAAGCCAGTCTACCTATACTGGTCCAAACTCAAAGATCAATAGATGGAAAATATCAAAGTCAGAGACAATGATATCTTAGAAGCTTAATTATTAGTGATTATATCTTAGAGTAGAACACAAAAGTATTCTAAGCAAGTTATCATCCGATAAACCAATATAATAGTGTAGGAACCACCAAGATCATCATAATTGGTAAACACAAGAATCACCATCCAACAAAATTCAATAGCAAGTATATCATCAAGGAAACTCAAGGATGAAACTTAACTACTAAAGATTGTAGACAGTATGTGAAACAATTTATAACAGATAACTCAAAGAACACAAAGTATCATTAACTGGCAAGCAAAATGCTCACGAATGTATCACCAAAAGGAAATAACATTCCAACATATCAAAACTAACTCAAGTAGTAATCAACAAAACAAAATGAATGTGGCAAGACCAACAAACACTCTTTTATGCCAACTATCACACTAGCTAATCCGAATAGATCACAGCCAACAACACCAAGGAACTCAAGCAAGTGCCAGCCACATTCTACTAACGTCTCAAACCCAAGAGACCAATCCAAAGCAAACCACAAAGAACATGTGGTATTGCAAAATGCTAGAAGCCATCAAAGAGAATAATTAACTATCATAAAAGATCATCAACCATCCCATCAATAAAGAGATGTATAATCATTGTTGAAGAAAGAATCTACCATCCTGAAGAACGGCAACTCAGTCTATACCAACAATAATCAAGCAAAACCTTTTTGACAAAGATAATCAACTATCCCAGATGATAGTCAATCATCACCAATGATTGCCAGATGCAAATACTAACTTCAACATCGAAGCTAATGAGCTAAAATGCCTTCCTCAACAACTCTTAACAAATGGAATAATGAGGATGAAAACTCAAAGAACCAAAAGTTTGAAGAAGCTTATAGCAACGTTTTCCTTAACAATGATCACAAGTCTAACATGAACTAGTTTTGATGCTAAAGAAGAAATCATGGTACAACCCACAATATCTTCCTCAGCACATCCATAGCCAAACTTCATAATGCAAAGCTAATGAAGAGCATATTTGCATCAATCCAAAAGCCAAGTACAATGGAGCTATGCTCAACAAGTGATCATCAAATTGATCCTCCATGAATCTATCTATAGCAAGACGTAACTCACTTCATAACAAACACAAAAAGAATCATCAATGATCGATATATTCCAACTCAAACCCAATAAGGATTCAAACTTTCAAATATCGATCACTAACTCTTCTGTTTGTAGAGTTAGCATAGTCCACAACTAAATCATTTTTCAAGGAAAAGCCAGAGCTCAACCCCTACTAAATAATCTTGTCTACAACACAATTAACTCAAACTTGCCACTTAGTTTATTTGAACGTCAACACAGTTGCTAATTAGCAAATGCACAAATGCCAATAACACAAAGTCATAGCTAAACCATCAACACTATCTTTATCAAAACTAATGAAACTCGACATCTATCTTAAGGAGAAACATCTCATCTCACTTGTATCTCAACATCAATAATGTCAATGACAAGGCATCACTTCAATACCATCAACACCAGAACAAAGCTAGAAGAAAGTAAGAGTAAATCACCACTCATAACTTTCTAGCAACCAAGCTAACCAAATTCGAAGATACTTTAGTTAGTATCCGAGACAATCCTTCAGCAAAACTCAGTTACAGATAACACATTATCGAGGAGTGAATTACCACATCCAAAACTCAATGAAATCCAACACTACAGACTAAACACAACCAAATGATATCAACAAAGGTAGAGTCGAAATGCCAACATGGAAAACCCACGTAAGTGTAACAACACGATCCTCTGCAACACCATCCGGTAAAGCAAGCTCATCACTACTAAATCATCATCGAGTGAAGCAAGTGTCACAGTCCTTGACGAAGTCTACAAGAAATCACTAGTTGCAAAGCAACCAACAATCACTTGTCTTGCCTTTCACAAGTCCCAAACACTAACTCATGCCATTGAGTTACACACTTATCCAACATGAACGTAATACCCCAGCTATGAGATAAAGGTTCATGGACAAGCACGAACTAAATGACCACTCGAATCCAACTCAACCGCGATAAGCTCACCAATGCATTTAACTACTAGCTCTGAGCATGCCTTGAAGAGGCTAGCTATGCATGATCAACACTTAGCCGAAACTAAAGTGAAGACTATGAGATGAACTCATATCGGTACACAACCTCCTCTTAAACGAAGCTATAGTACGGGTACCAACATCTCAACTACAAATAACTAAGTTGAACATCACCATCCTCAGCTATGGTGCAGAGCCACCAAGACCAAGTCATGATCAGTGAGAGCTCATTACTCTCATAAAGTTTAATGAAATGTAAGGTGCAACCTGCCACCAAGCATAATGCTACAGAAGAGAGGCACAAGGGTCACCTTTCTTGAAAAGCGCAACGGCCACTTTTCTACAACAACTCCAGACTCTATCCAACTCAATTGCTTTAGCTTCAAAGGTTAGCATCCCCTTTCGGGCTGCATCATACAAACTACCTACTAAGGTTTAGGTTAACCAAAGTCAACTCCAACCCCTTCACTAGTTTATATTAACTTTCAAAAACGGACTGGTTTTCGAGCAAAATGACCAACAAATCAGCCATTGGATAAGTCTAAGAAAATTTGTAGAAAATTTCCATCCTAGAGAAAGAATGACTCTCAGTCTAGGAATACAAACTTTCAAGACTCAACCAACTTCTTTCTACCAACAACTTCACATAGTAGTTCCCGAGTGTTCAAAGAGAGGGCTTTGAACGAAAATCGATGGTTAAAGACTTTCACGCTTATGCATGTGTAGTGCACGTGGTTTTGACCCTTTATCCTATGGTGATTTACCATAGGATAACACCACGAAGCGGAACCTAAACCCTCTTTGTGCCACGTGACAGATGCCACGTGTCACATTCCACGTGTCCATGCCACGTGTCCATAAGAACCCAAGGTTCAGGGCCTTGGGCCACTGAACAAAGGAACGGTGCCAAACTCCCAAGCATGGAGCTAAGGAATGATGGAACCAAACCACAGAGCAACTCCTAAGCATAAAACCCAAAGAGCGAAGGAACAGGAGCCCGGAGCGACTTGGAACAGTCCTAGAGTAACCAGCATCCCAATGCCAGGACCAGCACACAAAATGGAGACAAACGGAGTCTGGCGCTATTTCGGCATACCGGTGGTCTAATGCGAAGACATGGGTACTCCACCAGCTAGCATGGAATGGAACTTGGGCTTAGACCCAAGCCAGATGCAAAACAAAGAGAGGCACACAAGTGGGAGCTAGACTATGTTTCAGGTTGGTCAGTCATGCCTGACCTACCCATTATCCCTACTATACATTTGGAACCCCTTTCACCCCAAGCCTTCCTTAGTATCAGGAGTTAGTCTCTGGGACAAGCTCGAAACTTACTAAATATGGAATGTCCTTAGATTGCGAATTTGGACACAGGACGAACACCATTGTGTTCAGGCCAATCTCTACATTCCGTAGATATGCCAAATGAGCAAATCTAGACACTTTCCATAAATAGCATTTGGGACCGAAATGAGACTAACACAAAGGGCATGATAGCGAGGGTGTTTGGCAGACACGGTAAGCTATCATTTAGTGATATTGAGGGACCAATCTCAATATCGCGGGGGTTCTTGATACTAGCAAGTGCAAGCCAATGACTCAAGTTTCTCAAACCAGGCCGAGTATGCTCAGCAAGAAACACATAGGGTTCCTACCTTATGTTTATCCAATCTAAGTACATGGTCATTGACCAGTTTCTCAACTAGCTCAAGTGGGAAACTGATAACGAGTCCAGCAATACCGACCTTTTGCCATCGTGGCAGTAAGGAAAGAATATCCGAAAGGACTAGCCGACAGGTAACTTTCGATACCTGAAGTTACATTCGCGGCAGCATGAACCATGTTACAGTGGTCAGATGACTTGCTAAGTGAGATTGGCAAGTCGGGGGAACGAATACTCTAGTTGAAGGAGCCAACTTCAAAGGGGTGGCCCATGGGGCCAAGCATGGAGGAGTCCATGTGTGATCACAGACTTGTCAAGTGAGAAGACTTGGCAGTGCGGAGGAACTAGGTTACTAAGCGGTGATCTATAGCGCACTTTAAGAATAAGTTGGTGCACCGGCATGGGGAGTCACGCCAGGCATCTTGTGCGATGCCGTCCATAGATGCATATACAGAGGTTGGGTTCGAGTCCTGACTCTCTAGTGTTTGGGTTTGAGTCCCAAATCACTAGGGCATGGTGATGGTTTGGAATATAAGGACACTCATTTTTCGGTGGTCATAGACTCTCAGTGAGAAGACTGGTTTGGGCACACTGCCAAGTGAGGGATGCCTCGGAGTCGTGATGCACAGTTAGATTGCTTAGTGTGGCTTGGCATATCTAACTTGAACACTTGGTGCGAGTGGCACCAAGGACGTGGTGAATGAGATGGGGACACCCAGTCTCAGTTGCTATAAACCCTTAGCCGGGAGGGCTGGCTTGGGTGCACCGCCAAGTGTGGGGGATGCCCCCAGGGTTATGGTGAACAACTTAAAAGTCTGGAAGATGTAATACCTATTGGCAAACCTGTTAAGGTGCCAAGGTGTGATCACTAGGTGATCTTATGGCTAAAATAAGGACAAAGTCCTTGTGAAGTTAAGGGATAAAGTTCTTAGTTCAAAGTGTTGGTTTGAACTATTGATGATGGTGTGGCTTGGTCAATGTGACTAAGTGGGAAAAACACCTAAGGGAAATGATTTGTGACTATGTGATAGCATAGTGAGTCCAAAAAAAATAGTCTTTATAAGAGATCCATGGGAGATGTACTAGGGGTGAACACCCTCTAAACTTGGCAAATCAATGTCTTTGCTATGGAACCAAAAGGATACCTCAAGAATGAAGGTGGTGATCCGATGTTGCTAAGTGCAACAATCAAGGATAGGAGCAAAAGACTAATGGCTAAGAAAAGAGCTATGGGAATCATGGGAAAGAATCCAAAATGCAAAGGTAAGCCAAGAACACTAGTGTGTTTGGTGTTAACAGATTGTGGGAAAGGCAATGTGTTTCTAAGGATGGATTCCGAATTGCTCCGATTTGGCGAAAATGGAAGCTCCAAGGGAGGGAGCGATAAGGTAGCCAAATGATAGGGCCATGGACAACCCTAGCACAAAGTATGATAACTGAAACTTAGTGCCTAAGGTGGCACGAAATAGAAAAGAGGATGATAGTGCCCTCAAATAGAGAACTTCCTAGGATGGGGAAGTAGAGTTGCACGATATATGCAACACAAGGTGTCGGAGACACCTAAGAAATTGACTTTGACAAGTCAAAAGTAAAAGTTCCAAAGTGCAAAGATTATATCGATGGAAACTGAGACCACTTGAGAAGGAGTAGTGGATTGAGATAGAGACAGTGTCTTTAACAGGTTTAGTGAGGACTAAACCAATAAATGGAGAAAACCACCACAAGTGGTCAAATAAGTCTCTAAGTTGGAGAGACTATGTTCCTTAGAGGATGGACAAGGCATAGTGAGCCTTTAATGTCAAACCATAGATAAACTTTGGCTGGGTGCCAAGGATGGAAATGGTAATACGGGTGTTACTTTATAAAAGGGGTTTACTGTTCGATGAGGACATCGAACTTCGTTTATGGGTGGTGGAGTTGTGAGACACAAAATCCCTAGGCCCCAAAGTGGAGCTGAAAGGGCACCATATGGTAGTGGCCAAAGCGAAGGCCAAACGAGCGTAACACGTTTGGACTAAAAGCTCCAACTTGAAATGGTCGAGAGTGGGAGTGGAACTCCCAACAAAGTGCTCGAAGAACAAGCATGAAGTGAAAAATAAGTGAGTCTCTAGAAAAGAGACACAAGAGGACTGACACATGACACGTGGAAGTGTCCGAGATGGACCCAAAATGGACCCGAGATGGAGTCCGAGATGGTGCAAGCTCTTGAGTTTGGACTTCCCGAGAGGTCACCCAACCCAATGCTATTCAAACCCAAGGACGCTTAACCCTAAATATCCCAAAACCCTTAACCGATTGGAAAAGGGAGTGCACTCTTGTTCATAAGCCCTTTCCCTCTATATTTGAACCCCATGGATTGTCTCTCGAGTCGTTCCTTTTGGTTACTTACAATCCACCACGCTTCCCTGCAAGTTCACGCCCTCGTGAACGAAAGCTAAGAGCCGTAACTCTCCCAAGAGCCCCGCTCTCTTGACACCCTACCCCTCGAGTCGAGCCTAGCGGGAGCAAACTGGACCAGCCAGATGTCAATCAACATGTGGTGTGATTCCCCTAGCCAACCAATAGAGTCGGACCCGAGACCCCTCTGATACCAAATGGACCAGCCAGATGTCAATCAATATGTGGTGTGATTCCCCTAGCCAACCAACAGAGTCGGACCCAAGACCCCTCTGATACCAAATGTAAGCTCTTGAGTTTAGACTTCCCGAGAGGTCACCCAACCCAGTACTATTCAAACCCAAGGATGTTTAACCCCAAATATCCCAAGACCCTTAACCGATTGGAAAAGGGGCCCTTTCCCTTTATATTTGAACCCCATGGATCGTCTCTCGAGTCGTTCCCTTTGGTTGCTTACAGATGGATCTGAGATGGACCCGAGATGGACCCAAGATGGAGTCTGAGATGGAGTCCGAGATGGATCTGAGATGGAGTCCGAGATGGACCCAAGATGGAGTCCGAGATGGAGTCTGAGATGGACCCGAGATGGAGTCCAAGATGGAGTTCGAGATGGACCCGAGATGGACCCGAGATGGAGTCCGAGATGGACCCAAGATGGAGTCCGAAGTCGAGACTGAGACCGAGACCGAGACCGAGATCGAGGCCGAGGCCGAGACCGAGCCCGAGCCTGAGTTCGAGTCCGAGTCCAAGTCCGAGTCCAAGTCCAAGTTCGAGTCTGAGAGGGTGAAAGCCCAAAGCGTTCGTCTCCTAGACCCTAGGGGGTTTGGTGAGCTCCAAAAGTATAGTGAGGGGGAGGACTACAGTGGAGCTGGCCAGGAAAGGCTAGTTTGGCCCAGAAGGGCTGTACCCAGTGTTGGGTGATGAGTTGCCCACTGGGAAGTCCAAGACTAGAGTGAACACGGACTGACAAACGGGGTAGCTTGGTGAAGTGTTCAAGAGCCGGCTCTAGTTCCCCCGGGAAATCGACTGGCCGATGCTCCCAGTCCAAGTGTGGGTGGCACTACCTACTTGGATACCTGGTGTGGCTCAACAGAACCTCGCTCTAAGCCCATGGCTAGAGCACCTAAAGGCAAAAGGCGGGGAGAGTACCCATGAGGCTTGCGTAAGGCCACGGTGTTCCGAAATGTTGTTCCAAAGTCCCAAATGGTGAAAGGGAAGAGGAGCAATCCTCTAGTGCAGTGACCAAGGATACGGTCACATGGTGAGGAAGTCCTAAAGGATAGTGGGACTTAGAGGTCGGGCCTACGGGCCTTGATCTAGTGGCAGTGTTGGCGAACACGGCCATGGACAAAAAGGGACTTGGTGGGGACTGGAAAAGAGTTATCGGGGAAGGCTATTCCCCATGTCTGTGAGCATCCTAAGGATGCTAAGGAGTAGATCTGGGATGATCACTCACGGACGGATGGCCCAGTCTTTGAAAGACGGGACTATGATGCAGGTGGCGTTAGACCACCGGTGTGACCAAGGTGAACGGGCATGGCCTTAGTGTAACAGGCCGATATGTCGGTGGTACCTTGGGGTGTCGGTCATGGGATCGGACACGTGGAGCACTTGGACCAAGTGCAAAGGTTAAGTGGCATGGATGCCATTCTCAGGGCTAGCAAGCCCTAAGTCCTAACTGGGATTTATAGAGGTTGTGAATGAGACTCCTCCAAGTGGTCGGAGGTGCGGTTAAGTGACTAAAGTAAAATGGAAAAATTAATCGCTTACACCTGGCTCTTAGTTTTCTTTTGCTCTGTCTTGCACTGGCTTGACAAGAACCCTCACATATTGAGACTAATCCCTCAACATCGCTAGATGATAGCTTACCGTGTCTGCCAAACACCCTCGCTATCATGCCCTTTGTGTTAGTCTCATTTCGGTCCCAAATACTAATTATGGAAAGTGTCTAAATTTGCTCATTTGGCATATCTACAGAGTGTAGAGATTTGCCTGAACACAATGGTGTTCGTTTCATGTCCAAATTTGCAATCTAGCACTATTCCATATTTAGTAAGTTTTGAGCTTGTCCCAGAGACTAACTCCTAATACTAAATTAAGCTTGGGGTGAAAGCCCAAAGCGTGTGTTCCTCAAGGGAGGTTCCAAATGTATAGTAGGGATAGTGGGTAGGTTGGGCATGGCCAACCAACCTAAAGCATAGTCTAGCTCCTGCTTGCGTGCCTGTCCTTGTTCTGC
This sequence comes from Selaginella moellendorffii, assembly GCF_000143415.4. Taxonomy (NCBI): domain Eukaryota; kingdom Viridiplantae; phylum Streptophyta; class Lycopodiopsida; order Selaginellales; family Selaginellaceae; genus Selaginella; species Selaginella moellendorffii. The sequence goes on from NW_003314317.1 coordinate 745,012, forward strand.
GTCCGACTTAGGTCTAAGCCCAAGTTCCATTCCATGCTAACTAGTGGAGTACCCATGTCCTTGCGTTAGGCCACCGATATGCCAAAATAGCGCCAGATTCCGTTTGGCTCTATTTTATGTGCTGGTCCTGGCATTGGGATGCTAGATACTCTAGGATTGTTCCAAGTCGCTCCAGGCTCATATCCCTTTGCTCCTTGGGCTATATGCTCAGGAGTTGCTCCCCAGACTAGTTCCATCACTCCTTGGCTCCATGCTTGGGAGTTTATCACTGTTCCTTTGTTCAGTGGCCCAAGGCCTTGAACCTCGGGTTCCACACCATTGTCCTTTGGACACGTGGCATATGACACGTGCCATGTGTCACGTGGCATAAAGAGGGTTTAGGTTCCGCTTCATGGTGTTATCTTATGGTAAATCACCATAGAATAAAAGGTAAAAACCACATGTGCTACATCCTCATACTAAGATTTAACATTATATGCTAAATATGGTTTGCACATGGGACTTTTTTTGAGTTTGGTAACTGTAACAATGAAAGTAATCCTCCATATCATAGAACCAGTCCTCCACATTTTTAGTTATTCACTCTCTTGAAGATTGGTGAATGCTTTGGTTTGTACTTAAGAATTGTTTATAGGACCAACTCCATCTTGATTTACTTAACTTTTTTGGTTCAACCTTAGTACCCACTAAGGGGTTTATGCCTTCTGCATTGTCTGTATCTACAATCTTTTACCTCTCATCATGCTTTGATGAGTGTCTTTAACAAAGCATTGGTATAAATTTGTTATGATTTAGAGCACTACAACCCTGATTGTAGTGCTCTCAACTTATGTGGAATGGTGCTTAACTTGAGTATCATAATGCTCATTAGTCCTTGCCTTTTCTTAGGAGTTTAAGCCTTTTTTTTATGATGGAGTTGTGGGGTTTAGGGAAAATTTTATTTTGGACATATGCCATTGAAGTTATTAGAGCTAAAGAAGGCAAGTGGTGGAACTTATAAGAATATCCTTGTAATTGATGCAAATATTAAAGTTATTATTGCTATTAGGAGTGAAGTTAATGTATGGCAAACAATTTGTAATGATAGTTTTGGAGGGGAGGTATACTTGGAGGTGAATCTAAGGTGGGTAGCCTAACAAACTTATGCAAGCTTTTAAAATATATGAAAAAAATAAAACATGTGTATTTAAATTGTTGTAATACACATGTGTGACTCGCAAAGTAATATTTGCATATGCCCATGAGCTTGTGAGCCCATATGTTATGGAGTATAAATCCCATAATAACAGTAGATCTTACTATGTATTAAATTTAGATCTTATTATGGAATCAAACTAGGTTGCACTACATTAGGAGCCATCTGAGTCCATGAAGATATGTTCTTGAAAGCTGGTAAGCAAAATTCTATCAAATTCTCATTGAAAGAGAACAACTGTTATTCCTTAAAATTGGTGAGGACCAAAACTCCTAAAATAGGCAGATCATTCCTAAATCTAGAGAAAGAAAAGACTCAATATGTAAGAAAGTTCAGCAACATACACCTACAAACTTACTTGATCTTTCAAAGAAATGTGAATGGTGTCTTCAGCCAATTCTCAACTTTGTTGGGCACAATGCATGGCTTCTTCTTTGTCTACTACTTATGCTAAGAGTGGAAAGCTAAAGCTTTAGCATCCCTTGCTTCCTTATTTCATACTCCTTCCTTTTTGCATCTCTTTTCCTTGGTCTCTCTCTCTCTTTATAGAGTGAGATTGGTGTTGTTGGTGGAATTTGGATTACTCAAAGAATTAGAACTGGGATTCCTCTTGAAGCTTGAGCCAAATAAAAAAGGATGATAGTGGTGGAGGAGGAGCATAATTTCTATAGTGCAGTTTATTATGGCAAGGCTGATGATGATGCCCTCCCCCTCCATCATAACTCAAGCTCACAAGTGAAATCCCAAGCTAGCTTGCAAATCTCCCCAACTTTGTGATCCTAGACATCACCATTCATGGGATCCATCCTTGACAAGCTGTTGCATGACATATGATACAATCAGTTTATGTCTCCATTGACCCAAAATCTTGAGGAGCCAAGAAAAACAAAAATCAGCCATTGATTGGTTATCACAATATCTTGCACTTTCTTGTATATACAAAGCTCCATGATTGTGGATTTAATCAAATTACTCAAAAAATTAAAAAAAGGAGATGATATGTTGCACAAATGGCATGAAGTGTCTATGCACTTGGCATGTTCCATGTAATATTATAATGTATGTTTAGATTGCTTATATAGCAATCTAAAGTGACTGGGTGATTGGGCGTATAATATTTTTATGTGTAAACTCAAAAAATAAAAATAAAAATCCAGTGTAAATATATAATGTTCCCACATGCAATTACATATTTATTGCCACAGCTAATGTTGGTTCAACATAAAATCAATGAATTATAATCATTGATGCAATTGCCAGATTTAGGTACTTGCAATGCTAAAGTTTTTTTTTATGAGAATTTCTCATGCTCTGAGACATTATTAATTGTAACTATAATACAGTAAACCAGACATTTGAGTTGCTTATTAGCACTGGACATGTCACCGAACATATGGAGGACATCTTCCTAGATCTCCAAAGGAGAGGAGAGTCGGAGATAGAACCAAAAATTTCTCAACAACTTTGTTTCTTATTTGGCTACGTGAAAGGAGAACAAATGCATCAGGCTTCTCGATTTTTCTTCCTCCGCCCAACGGTGTGGAGCAGCCACCGTGCCTGCTTCACCTCTTGCGATTGCAGAGTGACGGGTCAGAACTCGAAAGAAGGGAGAGTTTCCTCGTCACTTCCGCCAAAGTTCACTCTCTTCGTTTCCAAATCGTCGTCCGCGATCAAGCAATCTGCGTGTTGTACCCAGGTCATCGACTCTACAACGTCATTCTGGCCGCATTCTCGCCGGCACTCCATAGTTAAGCTCGATACGTCATGGTCTTGAACAATAGAGAGAGGCACGCTCTACACAACCGGAAGGAATTAGAGAGACTCCTGCTCTACTCAAGAAACTCAGATCACCTCGAGCATCCATCCGATGTATTTTACGTTGTTCATGGTTCATGTCCAAATCTCCATGCCTTGGGCTGCAAATGCAAAGATGATACTTTAGAAAAGCGCAGGAAAGAAAGAGGAAAGTGAGCTACTCACTGTCAAACCCGAGCGGGCAAACTGTGTAGTGCCATCGACCTTGGGAGATAGAATGGCGTTATTTCCTCCCGGACGTCGTCGGGCATCTTAGAAAGCCGCCTCGTCGTCTGATTCATCACCACCCGGGTGCTGCAAGATGAATGCTTTCATCACAATCAAATCTCACAGCACACCTTGTTGCTCTGGCCAAAATCTGGCCCGACTTGTAGTCTCGCATGAGGCGCATGTCATTTTTATCCGCCACCCAAGTATCTATCTCAGCGCATCGCCCCTACAAAGATCCACAAAGATCGTCACAAAGTTTGGGACAGAAAAAGAAATCAAAAGAAGAAAGTGAGCATACCATGAAGCATTGGACATGCACTCCCGACACCACCCATGGTGCCGGATCATTGCATGCGTTGCTCCAAATCCATCTCCAGCAAGCCTGGACATCCAGACGTGGTTTAACGCAACCTCCTGGAAAACCATCACTAGAAACTTTGTGATCACTTTTCCAGAGCTTAAGAAGAGCTGCGAGAGAGCTCACTCACCTGGAAATGGTTCATGAGTGGAGGCCATCTTGTCCACCCCGAGGTCTGGCGATAGACGAGCCTGCCTTCCACGAGCCTGCCCTGCCTTAGAGATTCCAGCGCCAGACTGTAAGGCCGAGGCGATACCACCAGGAGTGCTGCTATGGCTGCCAGCACCTTGTTGAGCGAGGAAGCGCCCCCTCTTGCAACTCCGGCCGGGATTTCTTCAGCTTGGAGGATTCCAGGCGTACATTAAACAATGGAATGTCATCTTGTTGGTGACTGGTAAACAATGTAAGGCCCCGTCACTGCAACCGGTCGTTGCACATTCTCCGTCACAATAGCACCTGTTGATCCATCATTCTTCAAGGGATCCAGGTGCCTCTACGAAGTGATACTGACCGTGGTACACCGGAGCAGGAAAACGAAAAGCGAACTGTCCATAGAGCTGACCATCGGCGTAAAACGGAGCTGGGGGGAGTACTGGCTGTATGGCTGCGAAGCATAGCCATTACTTAGAACAAGGCTCTCGGGTTTGTTGATTTCGTGGCCTGCAAGCAAAAGCACACACAATTGCCCAAGGAAAAACAAAGTAGATTTCCTGACAAACTTACCGGATCTAGCCCATTAAGACCAACGTAACGACCAGTCCGTCGTCCCTGGATATATCAAAGAGAGGAAACGATCAAAGCGCATTTTGTACCAAAAGACATGATGAGAAGTTCCGATATTTTTTCACTTGTAGGTTCATGGCTCCAATCGACACCACCAATACCATAGCACATGAAAACACATTTGGGAGCCTGGATAAAAAACGTAAAACACTCGTTAGGGGAGAAAAATAAAATAAAAGAAATAGCAGGAGTATGAACTCCACAAAAATAATAAACGACCGATGGCACTCACGTCAGCGAGCCGAGCCGTATCCCACACTGACATAAATCTCTGTGACTTGTTCTTGACAAGGTTAATTGACTCGGTGGAGATGGAAATGGCGCAGGAACTGCTGGACGGACCGCTGCACGAAATCAACAAAACCAGTAAGTATAATTTCCACTTCAACACCCATCAGTGCAAGTACCTGCGAAGCCAATGCTCGGTGGTCGAAGAATACGTGCGGCTTTGGCAGAGCTGCTCCGAACTTAAGCCACTTCCCCTGGCCATACAGGAGCTCGGTTGTATGCTGAACAGAGCCTTGCAGCTTCTCAAGCAGTGCCAAGACGAGACATGGCTATACCATGCTGCAGTCCGGCTCACTGATTCCAGAGCCTTTGCGGAGATCTGCTTGTGTCTGGGTAGATTGACGGCCTTGGTCAATGCTCACATGATGCATTGCGCCACGGATATTGGGAGCCCGGGTGTGCAGTACCTCATGGCCATGCCTTACAAGCGCAAGCACATAGAGAACCTGCGTTCAGCGATGGAGGACCTGAGTCCCTGCACATCAAGAGATAGAAAGGAGCTCTTCATGAGAGCAAATTCCATCACAGAAACTGACAACAGGTATGTTCTGGCACAGTACCTTGTTAACAAGCTGATGTCAAGCAGAGGAGGAGCCGTTGCCACCATTCAGGCCCTCGAACTGAAAACTTTGATAGGTTCGGGTGCATTTGGTTCTGTGTACAAGGCTGAATGGCTGGGGGCACCAGTTGCTGTGAAAGAGTTTAGAAGCGGTGATGCTTCATTCGACAAGGAGGTGAACATCCTGAAAGAACTTATTTTAGAACCGCACCCGAGCGTGCTTCAGATGATAGGATACTATCAGAAGGATGAGAAGGCTTACCTTGTCATGGAGCTGATGGAAAGGGACCTGACCAGTGTCATAAGGAAGGCTGAAGGCTCGCTGCAACTTTTAACTTCTGTAGACATTATGCTCCAGATCGCAAGCGGCATGAGCTACCTCCATCAAAGGAATGTGGTTCATCGAGACCTCAAGCCTTCGAATGTCCTAGTTAAGACATTAAAGAACCATGCCTGCACCACTTGTTTCGACGCGAGGTTAACAGACTTCGGAGTCTCAAAGTCGAACTTTATAAGCTTTGCACCGGACTTGTCTTACCAAAGGGGGACGATCCAATACATGGCTCCAGAGATGCTGAGGGGCCAGAAGTACTCCAGAGAAGTTGACGTATACAGCTTCGGAATTACTTGCTTCCAGATCCTGACTGGAACGCTGCCATTTCAGGACGATGGCAAGCAGCTGGTGGCAGATAAACTGGTCGAGGCGATCGAAGATGGAAATAGGCCTGACCTTCCAACAGGCTGTCCACTGGAGCTGGTTGTTCTCCTCAACAGGTGCTGGAACAGGAATCCGAAAGATAGACCAACCTTCGAACAGATATCCAGGATGCTGTGGTCGCTAAAGGAAAGGTTGCTTGGTGGGTACAACCTCGAATCCAGCTTCACAGGCAGTGATATGTCTAGTTGCAAAGCTGCCGAAGAGCTGACACTCGCTGCGGGAGATATGATCTGCCAGATCTCTGTTGCTGCTCCGTTCACAAATTTTCACCAGTGCCACTTCTTGCAGTCGAGGTGCAAGCAGATTTTCAGCTACCGGGAATTTCCGACTAAGCTGGGACTTCGCTCATGGTTTGCCGTTCAGATAAAACTGGTGACTACCTTGAGAACTGCGTTGTCGCTGATAGAGTCTTACAGTGAAGATAGGTGGTTGCATATGGCAGTGCTGAACGAGCATAACCCGTGGGCATTCAGAAAAGCTCTTGACGATATCAACAGATGTGAAACCACACTGAGAGCCATAAACCCTGGTAACCACAGTGATAACATAATGACGTTCCCTGCTGTTCCTGAGCAATATGTGGAAGATGATAAAAAGAGACTGGCAGAAAGCATTAAAGGCTTACTCGATGCATCGGACGAGGCGACAGTTAAGTTGGCAAAATATTTAGTTCAAAAGTCAGCTGCTGATTCAGTTTTTCCGTGCATCAGTCCAGAGGAAATCGTACTGCTCGATTTTGTAGGAATGTCAAACCATGGGACGATGTTTAGAGGAAGATGGCTAGACGTACCTGTGATGGTAAAAGCCCTTGGAACAGGAAATGAAGCTGAAAAGCTCCTGAAGGAGCTTGACAAAGGGCACGCAGAACTTAGAAACAGGCCCCATCCAAATGTAACGCAAGTTTTCGGCTACACAAGGCACGGGAAAAACCTGTTCGTGGTGACCGAGCGGGTCTCTGGAGGCCACTTCCGAGTGACAAAGTTCCCTCTTGTATTGACCATCGAGATCCTGCTTCAAGTTGCTCAAGGCGTGGCCTACTTGCACGAACATAACTGTGAGCTCTCGGACTTGAATACGCTGCTGGTGGAATTTGAGAAAGGCCACTTCGACGAATTCACCGGTGGCATCACTATCAAAGTTTCAGCTCGGTCCAACTTCAGAAAACGAGATGGACAAAAGAGCTTGAGTACCTTGCCTGGAAGGTTGAAGTATCCGTTCCACTTCCCCCATGCACCAGTGGCGGACTTCAGGAAGACCGATGCGTACAACTTTGGTATAGCCTGCGTAGGAATGATCACCGGGCAAACCATCGGGGAAGAAATACTGCTCTCTGGAAAACTACCGCAACTCTCTCACGATTGCACGGGAATCAAGGCTGTAATAGAGAAATGCCTGAGTTCGCAGCCTCCTGACTTCCATCAAATCGTGGAACTCCTGCAATCAGCTCAACTTAGAATGGAGTTTCCACCTACAAGCGACATAGACTACCGACGGATGCTTCTGGACTCCAGGGCTCAAATTGGACTCAAGCTCGACATAACGGGAGACGCAGTAATTGGTGGCAAGCTCATTGCTGTTGGAAACGTAGACAATGTGGGTAACAGGCTCTACCAGTGGATCCGTCAGCACAAAGATGGAACTATAGAGCGGTTGCGGCCATTTCTTGTGACGGAGTTGAACTCTGGGACACTGGAGTATGATCTAACAGCCGACGACTTCAACAAGGCAATCTCACTCACTTGCGTGGATATGAACGAAAAGATCGAAGTTTCCGGCAGAGAAACCACGAACAGTCGATGGGTTTCCTATAGTGACACTATGAAGCGGGCGCTAAAGATGATATGGGGAGCTGGCGAGGCCAAATTCAAGGTTTTGCAGCTAAGGGAAGAAGAAGGGAGCAAGAAGAGCTACCTGGTGATTAGAAGGCCGCATTGCATGGTGGAGTGGAAGCGCTACTACTTGAAAAGGATGGAGATCAAGATCGCATTCACCTCCCCGAGGGCCGGCATCAAAATATCCGAGGAGAATCTGCAAATTTGCCAGCTGATCGACAACGGCGGCATGGAAGCCTGCAAGATCCGATTCAAGAACGCGTTCGAGAGAGATTTGGCAGTGCTTACCTTCCGGCATTTCTTGCGCAGCGCCTGTGAGAAGGGGAAGCGCTCGGGACGCCGATGAAATCGATGAAATATGCTAGGAAATCGCTAGAAATTTTGCGATGCGCCTGCGATAAAAGAAAGCGCTCGTGATTTCTTGCTGGAAATCAGAGTAAGAATGAAAAACCCTATAAATTGGAACGTGAGAACGATAAAGCCAAGTGAGCAAAAGTAAAAACTCTGGCCTATGCAGGTCTCGAACCTGCGACCTTCGCGTTATTAGCACGACGCTCTAACCAACTGAGCTAATAGGCCACCATGTCTAGTGAGCGAGAGCTTTCATTCCAGTATTTTCAACGTAAAGGTCGGATTTTTATCAGGTTTTTTCATATTTCCCGCCTTGGGGAAGCTATGGCGCCATGTTTCGTGATCCCACAGAGCGGCGGCCTTGAGGAGCTCGAGAAAGATTGCGGTGAGGAAGATTTTCTCGTCGTCCAGCGCGATTTCTCGACGGCCGATGGCGAGGAGCTCGCCAAAGGTGAGATTTTGGTGTGTCCATCGCTAGGGTATCTTGATCACGGTTGTCTCGTAGAGGTCGCGTTCCAGCTCGGTGACAATGAGGTCACCTGCATTGAGGAGCAAGCGATTTTCGATCAGCTGTTTGCCATTGTCAAGTAAGATCTTTCCGGAAAGAATGCGCCTTGATCCGGGCTCGATTTGCAGGAATTTCCCCTCTTTGCAGCCCTCAACAAAGAGACTGATTATCGAAAGCCTTTGCTCGAATTTTACACTCCTTATCGCAAGCATCGCGTCGTTGAAGCGTGAAGATGCGGAGAGTGATCCAGCATTTTTGTGTCAGCAAATCCACTCCCAGCAAAACGCTCTCAAACTATACTCGTTTTTTCTTCAACAAATCTATACTCTCGAGGAGGCGCCTTGCTCAGACTCGCAGAAGACTAAAGCATCGACTAAGGTAGAACATTTCTTTCTTTTATCCCTGGTTCTATCCTTTTTGCCTTTTATGTGTTCTAGAGCAAGCAGCCTCGTAAGAAAAATCCAACTTTGTCTTGGAAGTGGGAAGACTTTCGAGCTCGGATAGTATCATCAGTCACGCGTGTTTTGGAGGCGGACTTACAACTTCTCTATGGCATGGCACGGCCTGAGAATGGGCTTCTTAACTTCCTTGCAAAGTAAGCCTTATTTCTACAGCTTTCTACGCACTTGATTGATATTTCCTTCTCAGGTTCGGGCTGAAGCTACTCGAAAATCCAACCGTCATGAAGGACAAAGAAGCAAAAGACGAAGTTTGCAAGTTTCTAGCAACGTGTGCTGTCAAGTATGATTACCACGAGCAACTCTTGCCTTCCTTGATCGACTTGCTACACAAATGCGAACATGTCCCGATCCCGTTAGCAGATCTGGTGACTGTCTCGGATAAATCATACGGCGACAACACTTTGGCAGTGGGGATTCTGAGGGAAGTCGGCATGACAGGCCAAGCAGAGTATAACCGGTTGCCTACAGTAGCAGACAATGTGAAACTTTTCCTCGTGGAACTGGCGGACAGGTTACCCAAAGTGTTGGCTGCCAACCTCAGCGTTCTTATGCCGCACTTTGGAGGGGAGTCGTACAAAATAAGGAACGCTCTTGTTACGGTGCTGGGAAGGCTTGTGGTGAAGGCTTTCGGAGACAATGACAGCAACTTAAGCGAAGATATCAGGCTCCGGAACAAACAGGCCATGCTCGACGTTCTAATAGAACGAACCCGTGACACGAATGCTTTTACGCGGGCTTGTGTGCTGCAGACATGGGGTTACCTGTGCGAGCAGAACTCCCTATCAATCAGCCTCTGGAATCAGGTTGTGGACATTGCCGCTGGTCGTCTACATGATAAAGCAGTTCTTGTGAGGAAAAACGCTCTTCAACTCCTCACAACTTTACTGGAGTACAATCCGTTTGGGCCTATGCTCAAGACTGGCCGTTTTGAAGCGACTCTCGAGATTTACAAGCTACAGTTGGAGAAGATGACTCAAGGAAATGGAACTTCCGGGGAAACGGAAACGGAAACGGAAACTGCAAGGTTTAAGCCACAAGAGGAGGCTGTCAACGATAACGAGACGCAAGACAGCGCTATATTTGAGTCGCAAGGTCCCCCTGAGACGCAAAAGCGCTGCGATATTGGAAGTCTTGAGCAAACCAGAGCGCTCGTGGCCTCGCTGGAGTCTGCGTTGCATTTTTCTAGAACGATGGCGTCAACTATACCAGTTATATCTCAACTCTTCTCGTCTTCCGCGATTTTTGACGTTCAGCAAAGTATTCAGTTTCTTACAAAGTGCCATAAGTTCAGCATTGATGGAGCGGAAGAATGTATGCGGAAGATGCTGCCTCTGGTAAGAAGCTTACTTGTAGTAGTACCTCAACTGAATTGCTATTGCTACTTTGGTCAGGTTTTCTCTCAGGAAAGGAGCATATATGAAGCTGTGGAGGGTGCCTTTGTCGTGACGTATATAAAGAAAAGTCCGCAAGAGACTGCCTCTAATCTCCTCCAGCTAGTTCTTGAAGCCCCAGTCGGGCATCTGACGTCCATCGAGGCTCTTTTGATTAGTCTCGTGAAAAAGAGGGAAATTCCTGCTGGCACGGTATTTTTCTGTTCAAGTTCCTCTTCGTTTGTTTTTACTTTGTTTCGTACACAGGAGCCAGCGTTATGGGATATTTTTACGTTCAACTCTGTTGGTGTAACACCGGAGCAATGCCGATGTGCTTTGTCCTTGCTCTGTATGATAGCGAAAGCATCTCCAAAGGTGTTTAGCTCTCGTATACAGAACGTGGTGGACATTGGTTTTGGACGATGGGCCAAGCAAGAAAGTTTACTGGCACGATTCGCCTGTCTCGCCCTTCAACGCCTCACGATCGAGGACAAGCAGCAGCTTCAACCTGGCCACAAAGTTTTCAGCATACTTGCCAGCTTAATCTCCGATCAACTTCTACCCGATGAGATCTGGTACTCGGCGGCAGAACAGGCTATAAGCGCGATATATGTCATTCATCCCGTTCCAGAGGCGTTTATGTCAGCTCTAATGCTGAAGTTCTTAGATGCTGCTCTTCAAAAAACCGATGAAGGACTGGACTCGAGCATATTAAGCAGGTTTCTGTTTGCCACGGGGCACGTCGCGCTAAAGCATCTGGTTTACATCGAGACATGCGTCAGAGCCATACGAAAACAAAAATGTGACAGAGAAAGAGAAGCAGCAGCTGTTGATGCTAATGCGGCAGAAGATGGAGTTTCATCTTCCAAGGTATCTTTCCTTCTCTTTTTCTTGATCTAACTGACCACCTTTTCTAGGACGAAGGCATTAATGCAGAACTGGGAGTCGCTGCTGCAGAAGACGTCAAGCTTGATTATCTTCTGGAAAAGGCGGAACGTGAAATCGTCTCTGGCTCAGAAACTAGAAAGCTCCTTATTGGTAGCATTTCTCCTCTGGTTTCCAAGCTTTGTAAGAACTCCACTGTTTTGCAAAAGGTACGATATTTTTTGTTTCTTTCTTTCTGATACGCTATTTCCTTCCACAGTTTCCTCAGCTCCGGTCATCAGTAGTTCTATGTCTGTGTAAACTTATGGCAGTAGATTCCAACTATTGGTAAGCATTTGTTCGATTCTTTCCATTTATCATAAAGGAGAAGAACGTTCCAGTGACGCAAACCTGCAATTGTTATTTACTCTTGCTCAAAATTCCCCTGAGGATGCGATTCGCTCGAACTGTATTATTTCTCTTGGAGATATTGCATTTCGGTTTCCAAACTTACTGGAACCATGGACGGAAAATATATACGCCCGGCTGCACGACAGATCCGACTACGTGCGCAAGAATGCTGTGCTCGTCATCTCTCACCTGGTTTTAAATGATATGATGAAGGTTTGTTCGTGGTAGAGGCAGCTGTTCGGTATTTACATCGATCGTCACTTACAGGTCAAGGGACATATTAGCGAAATGGCTATCAGAACTCAGGATGAGAACAGTCGAATTTCAGAGCTTGCAAAACTTTTCTTCAGCGAGCTATCAAAACGAGGTAGCTCTTGTCTGAACAGTATAGCAGCTACTAATTCATGTTGCAGGGACAAGTCCAATTTACAATTTTCTCCCGGATATCCTTAGCCGTTTGTCAAGCTCTACTAACATCAGTGGAGATACCTTTCGTAATATCATGCAGTTCCTCTTAGACTTCATAAAGAAGGTAACAAATCAAATTCCACCACCAGTGTCATAATCTCAATTTTAACTTTGTCAGGATCGGCAAATTGAAGGTTTAATTGAGAAGCTGTGCAACAGATTCGTTGGAACATCTGGTAAGCTTGAAATCGTAACTGCACTTTACGTGATAAAGCTCTGTTTTAGATCGAGCACAGTGGCAAGCGATTGCTTACTGCCTTTCTCAGCTGACTTTTACTGACAAGGCAATGAAGAGGTTGATCGACTTGTTTAAACAGTTTGCCAATGCTTTGGTTGACGAGCAGGTCCTGGATTCTTTCAAAACCATATGCAGCAAGGTAGGAACAACGAGTTACGAGTCAAGTTCTAATATTTTCGTTCATGATTTTGATATGTAGGCTAAGAAGCTGGCTAAGCAGGATTACCGACAGCTCCTGGAAGAGTTTGAGCTCAAGATAACTGCATGCCACGAACAAAAGAGAGAAGAGGAGGTTGCAGCGATGGAAGCCCAGCACGTCGCAGACAACGGTATACGGTGTGAGTCGAATGGAGCTTCCAAAAACGATGAAGAGCAGGCATCTAGCACTGTGAGCTCAAACGGAAGCACGTCGGGAGAAGACGAGGAAGTTTGCCCGAGGACTCCTGTTGCCTCAAGCGTCAAGGTACTCTCTCTCTGCGAAAATTCTGGAACCTCGTCTTGCAATTTTTGCTCAGCCTGGGAGCGTGGATGGAGACGATTACAGCAGTGGAAGCGAACACCGGTCTCATGTTTCGACTAACTCGGTAAGTTTCAGCTGACCGACATAGATTTTTTTATATGAAGTCACTTGGAAATTTTTCCACAGCGTGAAAGTTCTGGTGGTAGCATGAATGGAGACGACTCCAGCACAAAATGCAAACACCGCTCTCGTGTTTCAACGAGGTCCAAAGTCACGGTAGGCATTTAACCTCTCTTGCGTATGCTTTACATGGTGTTACACTCCCAGGGACGAAAGGGATCGATCGATTCTAATGCCATGGTAGATTACTTCCATTTTTTCTCGATTCAAAACAATCCTGACGCTGTTTTTCAGCTTGAAAACTCCGAGAGATCTCCGGCTTCGATCGATTCGTATGCGAAGGTGAGCTTTTTCGGCCTTTCTTCTCTCAATTGCAAAACAATCTACTGTTCATCTCAGCGTGAAAACTCCGAGAGCTTGGACGGAGGACACACAGACGAAGAAGAAGAAAGTACGTGTACGGATGGAGGAACGGTGAGCGATTCTGAGGAAGAGTAAGCTCAACCGTCCATCAGCACGGACATTACGCCAAGTGCTATGTGTAATCAACATAGGTTTTGGTTTATTTGGATTCCCAGCGAAGCCGCGCCGCCAGGTAGGGAAGAGATGCTCGGCGGGAGGATTGGGGATGATCTCATCGCCGCTGCGCTGATGCTCCATTCTCACCAGATCCTCTGAGGCTGAGCGCTGGCTGCATTCTACGCTACTCCATCTTAGGGTTTGTGCCGCGATCAGCATCGATTCCTCTGCCGACTGCATCGCCTGGTCGAATGGCGGAGGCAGAGATCGAAGAGCTGCTAGATTTCGATGGCTCGGACTACGAATTTGGATCCGATGAAGGAGCCGGCGAGGAGGAGGATGTAGATTATCGTGTAGTTGGGGAGGATGCCAGTATGGGGCAGGACGATGCAGCAGATCCGGTGGAAGGGCAGGCCATGGGCATGGATTCTCTCGAAATATCGGGGTCCGTAGAACCGCAGAGAGAGCCGGATCGTGCTATCGAAAGAGGGAGAAGAATGCCAGAGTCCAGGAGTACTAGGCATTCTTCAAAGACTGATCTGGAGGACGGCGAGTTCTTCGACATGGCTCCCATGGTGATCATTCTTATTCGCCTTTATTTCATAGCTACTAGTCCTTTTGGTTTAATCTTTTTTTCTCCAGTTCAGTCTCTATCTTAGCTTCGTCGGCATTGCTTCTTGAAGAGTCTTCTAGCGGCGCCTCCTTCCCTGCATTAACATCTCCCGCTTTTCCTTTTTTCTTTTCTCATTTTTCTCTTCCTTTTTTTTACGTACGCTTTACATCGTTTTCTTTTCTTTTTGTTCTTTTTTCCTTTCCAACTATTCATGAAGAACTCGCTCGAATGATGCTCGAAAGGTCCTCTCTAGCATCCAGCTATATAGTGTTTTATCTTGAGAGTCGAGTTTCACAAAGTTGGAGTTTGGTTTACATTTTCAAGGTGAATAGCAAGAAGCAAGCTGAACACGGCGTGGTGAAGGATGGTAAACTTTCAAGGAAGCAACACTCCAACGAGACCATGGTATATTTTTTTGGTTTCCTTGTTTTTGCCTGCGCAGTAGTAGTCATAGTGTTTTATCTAGTGCTGACTGCAGCAACTAATGGGGTAGAATAGATAGAGCTAGAGCCTTCGAGCTAGAACTTATATGTGTGGGCTTGCCAATGCGGGAAACAGCGAGCCTTATCAGATCGTGAGGCAGAGAGAAACACGGGCTCCCGGCAAGACAGGAAACGACGACGGGAACATGACTACGAAAGGCACCAGTACAGCAGCCCCCGGAGCCGAAAGCAACCTCACGAGAGATATACGGGAAGATATGATCGGCCCCATGGGGGGTAAGAAACTGCAGTTTTGATTTGTCCGCTGTTAACTTATCTCGTTTGGAAATAGTGACAGACGATACGATCGCGTTGGAGACTTTCCCGATTCTAGGATCCGAGGTACTATATTTTGGTGTTTCCAGCTCGTGTTGATATTGTCCTTGCAGGACCCCCGTTTTACCGCCCCAATTATTCTCCCGGAATCATGGGTCCGGGAAGACCCGACATGAACCATGTTCGTGCATGTACTGCCGGTTTAGAAATCTTCTCGCCGGTAAGCCCAGTTTGTTTCAGTTTCATGCTGAAATCTGTCTTACTTCTTGTACTTACACCAGGCCCAGTTGCAAGAACTCTTAAACCAGGAACACATGCTCCGATCTCAGCAAATGCTGCATTTGGCAAGGCTTGGTATCCGACCTCCTCCTGGCCAACCAATGTACCCTTTAATGGGTCCTAATGATTTTCGGCCTCCGTTGCAGCCTATGGGATCCGACATAACTTCTCGGATGAACTTCATGGGGGGACCTCTCGGAGTCCAAGGCCCCCGATCGTGTTATCCTCCAACGGGACGCGGCCCAGGCATCCTCGGTGGTGCTGGTGCATTTGGTTTCGCAAGACCTCCTAGGAATGAGGCGTTGGCTCTTGGTTCCGGGAGGGTCCAACCGCGTCCGAGCACAGCCAATGCACAAGTTGAGAATGGAAAGCACCCTGGCAGAAGTGTTCCGTCAACAAAGCATGAACAAGATTCGCCTCGGAGGAACGATAGGGACCGGGAGCCAGAGTCAAGATCTAAAAGAACAGCGAGCACTTTTGACGCAAGGTTGGAACGCGACAACAGGGAGAAGTGTAGCAAAGGAAGCGATCCCGCGGGAAACTTAATCCATCTTGGCGGGCCCGTCCAGAAAAGCAGGTTCTTGTTTTCCTGCTAGCGTATCGTTTCCTGCAATCACTTAGTGTTGTTTTCGCCAGGGTCTTGACAGTCGGTGGCTTGCTCGAGAACACGCCAATGTCGACTGTCGCTGACGCGTTTGAAAAACAAGGCAAGATTCTTGTAAGTTCTTTTTTCGCTTCTCCAGTTCCAGCATGCTGGCGTAAACTCGGGATTAAACTCTTTCTCTGCTCTTTCTCTAGGATTTCCGAAAGAATCAAACCGGCGACGTTTTCACGATAACTTTCTCGAGTGTGCAAGAGGCCGTGTCTGCCAAAAGGCACCTGCACAGGTATGATTCATCCTTTGATTGCATAGTGTGAATGTGACGACACACACCAGGTGCTAAAGTCATCTTTCATACCCATCAATGCAGGTCTATGCTCGCAGGGCGACAGATTACTGTAGAGTATGCAGTGGTGTGATGAAAGAGCGAAGGAATCGCGGCGGAGGAAAGAGCTCTCTCTCTCTCTCTCTTTCTCTCCCGGCGGATTGTGTTTATCCCAGACAGCCACTCTCTGGGAAGACAACCGGGTATGTTTCTATCAAGCAATCAATCAGCTTGTCATCAAACTCTATAATTTTTCTTCTTGCGCAGGAAAGAGAGAAAGCGAAGATGAAGAACAGAGAAAAGAAAAAGAAAGAGAGGCCTCCCTCGAGAGAAACTGTGCTCGATGGGGGCATGTCCGAACTAGGTCAACACGTCAACACGCCAAACTACCACCTTTTCTTCTTTTTCTCATGAGCGAATTAGGTCAACACGTTAATCTGCCACCTTTTTCTCCGTTCAAAGCTAATGATGGTCTCTCATTCAACACGACATTGGTCTCTGCTTTTAGTTTCTCTACGTCAAAACAAACGAATCATCAACCATAACAAACACAGTATAAACAGATCAACAGATTCATCCCACAATGCATGCATGATCAGCGAGCCTGGTAAGAAGTAACCAGGCCGGGAATATCCGGGTTGACTTTTTACCACCCCTCCCCCTCTTCACCCCAGCCTACCCGCTCGCGCCACGTGTCCTGCGGCAGGGCGGCTCCCAGTGTTCTTTCGTTGCTTTTAGGAAGGCCTGAAAATGCGACAGCGACAGCGACAGCGCGTCGATGTTGCAGGTGTCCAATTACGAAGGTATTTCCCTCCGGCTCCTCCCCTTGTGTGGAGAAAGTTACCTTGAGTAATAAATTGGCATTATTTTTTTACATTTTATCCCTGTTTTTCTCTGGCTGTTAACGTGTCGTCGCAGTCGTTGTTGCGCTGTTAACATCCCACATATCCCGAGCTTGATAGCATGTCGCCTTAGGCACGTTTGAACAGAGGCATCCAGGCCTTTTTGTTCTTCCCCCACACACCAGCTCTTAACCTCGATTTGATTCCTCGATTCCTTTTCTTTGTCCCCGAAAGAGTTTAGCTGCGTTGTAAAAGCTTAGGGGATTTCACACCACCCACTGGTACAACAATGCGGGCAGCTGGCCAGCCAAGCCAAAAGAAAGGAGAGAGCGAAAAAAGCGAAAGCCAAAAAAAAAGGGTTTTACTGATGTTGAGGCCTCAATTCAATGCCCTGATGTCAACATTCCTGGGAGACCTTTACCTACAATTCTACAAGGTTAGAATATGCCACTGGTTGGAATTACGCATATTCCCCCCTCCCCCGCCACCCCCACATTTGCTGAAAAGAACGCACAGGACCACGACGAAAGCAGCGTATACAAACACTCTTCATGGTATGATCTTGACAAAAAATGACAATATGGCCCAATCCAGCTGCATACGGCCATTGTTTACCGTACCCCTCCCGCGCCTGGGCCACAGGTGTGGCCGTACCGACCGTACATGATTATGGTGGAGCATCATTGTCACATTGGACTGTGAATACCGTGTACCAGCCCATGGGAAGAAATGGGCCTATGGGTTAGCACTGTTTTTTTACCCGGTGGTAGTACTTAGAGGTAAAAATTGCCACCACATCCAGATTAGGTGGCAATGTGGCATGCATCTGCATCATCACAGTACGGTACAAACCTGGGGACAAAGCTTTTCCATTCCTCGGCGCGTACGGACAGATTTGGCCCCTGCATCCCTGTCGCTTTCCCGGGGCATATTTGCATACTAGGAAGGCCGTACACACCTATATGGCGCCACACACGTCAGCCCCAATCGATTTGGCGCGCCCCCGGCCAAAATTTTAAATGTCCTGTGGTGGTGAGCTTAAATGCCTAATAACGGAATGGTTAATTAGCCAAGGGTGTGGTGAGTGGCGGAAGAAAGGCCAATTTTTTTTGTCCGGTCCCAAAAATGCTGGAATTATGTCGCCAGAGGGAATGTAGTATAAGACAGGCCAGGGGGGGAGGGCCATGATTGGTTTGGGCCATGTGGAGAAATGGTCTGATACGGCAATGCACGGACAGGCCATGGCACATACATGTGGATGTATACACATGAATAGCATAGCACATGAGCGAATGAAACAGTGGAAAGAAAGAAGCTTCTTATTAGTTCTTCTTCCTTCTCTCTTCGCTACTTCTTCTTTCTCTCAATTATGATGCGCTCTAGCTGACCTAAATTTCGGGGCGCCGGGCATTCTAGAGTAGCAATGTGCGCGATTCTCTTGATCGTCTCGAGCGGCAGTGGCGGCATCGATCGGCAGCAGCAGTAGCGCGCACACCGATCGATCGATCGGCGCCAGGGAAATGGAGAGCGGCAGTGAGGATCACTCCGACGGGGGAGCGCCGTGCTCGGCCGCGACGGCGGCGCTCAAGAAGGGACCGTGGACGTCGGCCGAGGACTCGATTCTCGTCGCCTACGTCCAGAAGCACGGCGAGGGGAACTGGAACAACGTCCAGAAGCAGTCGGGGCTGTATCGCTGCGGCAAGAGCTGCCGGCTGCGCTGGGCGAATCACCTCCGGCCCAATCTCAAGAAAGGCGCCTTCACGCCCGAGGAGGAGCGGCTCATCATCGAGCTCCACGCCAAGCTCGGCAACAAATGGGCTCGCATGGCCACTCAGGTGAGCGATCTTCCACAATCCCTGGCTTCTTGATCGATCGCTTCCTCGCTCGCCAAGAAATCTTTCTTGAAATACCGATGCTCATGGCGTGTTCTTTGCCCGAGGAATTCCTGGCTGTGTGGAGTATTTCTTTCACTTCATTGCGTTGCTTGCGTTCGCTGAGATCTTCTCGCAGTGTAAATTTCTAGCTGCGATGTTCTTGTTCTTCTTCGTGCCTTCCATCCTCGAGCTCTATCTTCTCCAGTTTTGTTTGGAAAAATAAGAGTTTTTTCTTGTCTTAATTTTTTGTTCTTGGCTACTTCCAGTTGCCAGGACGCACTGACAACGAGATCAAGAATTACTGGAACACCCGGATCAAGCGTCGGCAGCGAGCAGGGCTCCCGGTCTATCCTCCAGACATCCAAGCTGCCATCAACAGCTCCAACTCATCGACCAACCACATTAACGCTTCCAACACCGTTCCAAGCTCGTTCTATGGAGGATTCAACCTCTTGGGAAGCAAACTCGTGGAGAATTCCGACAAGCCAAGGTCCGAATTCCATGGCCTCACCTTGCAAGCTTTGCAGCAGCAAGGAATGGGCTCGAGCCATCCTCGAGCTCTCACCGCGGCGCTCATCGCGGCAGCAGCAGCATCCTCGTCAAGCTCCGCCGCCACCGAGCATTGCGAAGCACTGGGCTGGTCGAGTGCACACCCGGGATTCGAGCACCACAACCTTCCACACCATCTCAGCGGCAGCTCGCTCTTCTTGCAACAAGATCACGAGGGCGAAGTTTATCACGTTGGCAGCAGCGCTGGACGCCAGCACCATGGCTTCTACCTCACCGGAACCTCGGCCTCCAACGCCGCCAACGAGATGGATCACGGCGGCGGAGGAGCTGCTCATGGTCACGATGGGTCTTCTTTTATCAACACCATCAATACTTCGTGCTCCAGGCCTCTTCCTCTGGTGATGCCAGTGGTGGATCACCATGACCAAGGCCTGAAGCTGGAGCTCCCTTCAAGCCAATTGTCCACGGAGTCGGCGGACTCGGCCATCACTACGCCTGGCTCTGTGATCAATAGCAGTCCAAATCGTTTCAAAGTCAGTACCACCTCACAGCAGCAGCAGCAGCAGCAGCAGCAGCATCATGGCTGCGAGAGCTTGAGCTTAAGTTTGCTGGAGGCATACAACAAGCTCAAGGCCGAGCAAAGCGGCCAGCCTCCGCAGCAGCAGCAGCAGCCATTTCCGGCACAAGCGATGCACCACTTCTTCAACCTCCAGCAACAAATGCGTAAGTTTGTGGAGCTTTGGCTTTACTTGCTTCTCTCTGAGCTAACAAATGCTTGTGGCCTCCTTCAGAGAATGCTGTGAAGCCACACGACGACGCAACACCGCAGCACGGCTTGCCGTCCCAGCAGCACACTCATTACACTCCTGGCCACGGGGAAGCAATTTCCACTCTGATTCAAGAGTATGGCCGTGCCGATGATCACCCCGCTGCAGCCAGTGATGGTGGAGCTGCCGCTGCCGGTCTCGTAAGCGTTGATGCGGCCACCGCCAGCGCCGAGTGGTACCAACTTGGGCCGTCGCCTCCTCATCAAGCAGACATGTACAACATGGACGAGCAGGCAGCAATTGCAGCAGTCAGCAGTCTCCAGCAGCACAACAGCTTGCAAGGCGATCATTCAAGTGGCCCCGGGAAGAGCAACGACAACAGCAGCAGCGGCAGCTTCATGGATCCGGGAACAGGAGTCTACCATCACATCGCTCCATCGGATTTCCTGGGGAGTTTTACGGGGCAGCAGCAGCAGCCGGAGCAGCAGGAGAGTCAAGTCTCTCATCTTCACCGTCACGACGGCCACCATCAACAGCATCAGCATCAGCATCACCAGGAGGTTCATGGCTCGTTTACCGAGACCAGTCATGAAGTTCCAGCATCTTGGGAACTGAGTTCGTGCTGCTCGTGGAACAACATGCCGGGTGCCTGCCAAATCGGGGACTATGGCCAGACTCTCGGGGATTGCCGCTCGGTGAATTGTCTCCCGGAACAGATCCACGATCCGTGTGCTATCTACTGAGCCCAGCTACCAACAGGAAAAAAAAAAGAAAAAAAGAAAGCAACTACAAAGAACAACAGGATTAAAAACCAGGATTCCAGCAGCAGCGGCAGCAGCAGTCATGTTTTCCGGGATCCTCGCACTTTGTTTCGAGATGATGCCTTCCTCCTCTCCAAGGTTTGTGGATCTCACTTTTGTTGGCGCAAAGTTTCTAACGCACAAACTTTTCGATTCCTCCTTCCAGGAACGTCGTCGTCGTCATCGTCGCAAAGTGTGCCAGGAATTCTCCAAAGCCTCGGGGTGAAAGGATTTACGTGACACACTGCTACTACATGTAAGTTTTTCCATAGCTTCATACACAGTGCTGGGAGGAAGGAAAAAGATTCCATGGCGAAGATTTAGCTCGAGGGAGGCTTCGCTAAAAACTTTTCTTTTCGCGGGATCTCAGGCAAGTCTCGATCGCCATCTTTCTACTTTCTCTCATCACATAATTGACGCGAAGAACACCAACGTTTTCTCTTCTCCCTCTCTCCTCTCTTTCCTTGCGTGACAGTGTTTTGCGGTCGATCGATCGACTGACTTATAATATGTACTCGAATTCGTGAATGGAAGATTTGGTTCTTACAAAAAGCTTGTATCTCATCGTTTTGATTGTTCTGGCTCTTACACACAGCGCTCGGCAAGAAACGCGTGAGCTCTTCTCCTTTTGCAAAGTGCTGTCCCTCGGATCGTAAACAAATGAGAAGATCCAATGGCTGATCCAACCGGCCACCATGCACGCTCGACGTGCTCTTCACCTCCATCGCTACTGCGTCGCGAGAAAAACTCTATAAAAAAAACTCTTCTTTTTTCTCGCGCGCGCGCTTTAATGACCCTTGGTCGATCGTTCGGGAGCTGCTGCTGCTAGCTAGCTAGCGTTGAATCGCGTCTTAAAACTTTTAGAGTCCATAAGTTTTGTGTTCGTTGGGGGGAAGGGACTTTACTTTCACCATAACGGTAAAAGTTTGAAGAGTATATCTCCTGTATCAGTATCGTATCCGCTCGTAAGAAATATATAGCCATCCCAGGAAAGCTCTCGATTCTCGACGATCGGATAGCCTACTTGCATTCAACCGGCGGTTAGTCCTCGAAGAAGAAAAAGAATGAAAGAGAGAATTCCTTCCAACCACGAAGAAAGGAGAAAAGAGAGAACCTCTGGCGAAGAATTCGAGGAGCTTGATCGAATTTTCGTCTTACCTACATGCGTTGTGTGAGAGTGTATGTTCACGATAAGGTACAAAAGTCGAAAGAAAAATGGTACCTGTATAGTGCGGTGGACTTCGTCGCTGCCCGCTAAACTCGCAAGAACTTCCAAGAACAACAAGACAAAGCTCGAGCGAGCTACTCTCTGGCTGCTTCCGCGCGGATTAATTACTATACACTGCACCGCACAAGAAAAGTTAGCAGACAAAAGAACCAAAATCTTAATTTCTTTCTTGCCTCGATTGCAAGTCCGTGGCCAAGCAAAACTCTCGACTCACGATGCCGCTGCTGGAAACGTCGTTGCCGCTGATTCCCTTTCCTGGATTTCCCGGGCCATCTTTGCTCGACACCACTGCTTGTAGTCAGCGAGGAGCCCGTCGAGCAACGCAAACTCCATGGCGCCAAGTATTTGGTCCAGTATCCCGTCGCCTACAGGAAGAACGATGGCCTCGGGCATGAGTGAGAAAGGCAACGGCAAGTCACAGTCGAGCCCCAGCGAAACGGAGCCGTGGAAGCGACCGGCAGCATTGCTCGCGTTGCTTGCGATGGACGACTGCGCACCAAGATCACCCCCGAGCGAAAACTGTAGATTTATGTCGTCGTTCATGCCGGGTGGCAGTCCGATGAATTCGAGCACCAGCTTGTCCGATTCCAGCACCAAAGTCTTGGTTGATTCCCGGTAGAACACCCTGCGAGAAACGCAAACGTAAAAAAGATGGCGAAGTTAGCACTTCTACAGGAAAGACAAGTCGAAACAAAACAAAGTTCTCTAGAATGGATCACGAAGAGCTGTCCAAACTCCCTCTACGTCATCGAGACGATCATAGATCACTAGCTAGAAACACTGCGAGCTCTTCTAGATCGACACTCAAGTAAGTTTCCTTTGTCACTCACAGTTTCCTTGTCACTTATCTAGCTCGGAGAAACAAAGAGAAACATTCCAAGCGAGCTAGAAGAGCTACAAGGCTCTCTCAAAGGTAGCGTCCGGGAAATCTTACCTGAGGTAGCAGACTGGTGTTGCCGACACGCTAAAGAAAGTGACGGGCCGGAGTCGCGAGCGCCAGGTGCTGTTGCCCACAAATTCAATCCTCGAGCTGTCCGGGAACGCCACTCGGACGATGCGATCCACCTCCTTGACGTAATCCTGCGCTGGGAATCCAAGCCCCCGATAGGGAATGCTCACCGCTCTCTTCGCTCTAAATCCCACCATTTGACACCGCGCATTTCCAATCTGACTCCCCGCTCTAGCCCTTACTGCAACCATCGGCATCGAGAGATCCCCCATTCGCGCGGGAGGCGCCGAGAACGCCGAGCAAGAAGCCACATTCGCCATGGCCACGATAAACCCTAAGAACAGAGAAGTGACACGCTAAGGGGTTTTACAAAGTGGTGTCCGCGTTGGCAAGAAAAGATCTGCCACGCAAGCACACACCAATAAAGTGATGTCCGCGTGGTTATAGACGTGGCGAGCCGTACGAGCCACGTCGGCGGATCATAGTCTCACGATACGGGGAAGTCGCCCGTGAGCTTGATATGATCCAAAGTTCTGGGAAGTCCAAACTGGACGACGGCGCTCTGCCCGATCCGGAAGCCATCGCCGTAGGCCGGGGAAGGGTCCATTGCGATCTGGTGCATCACAAACTCGCGCAGCTTGCTCGTGTCGAATTGGTGTGGCGCCGGCTTGGCAGCGCCGTGAGAGGAGCTGCTCGACGATCCAATCTGCGACTCCAGCCAAGTGTGCGCCATCACCTGGCAAATGCCTTCTTCCACCACCGGATTCAAATGGCTCGGGTATCCTGGAACGTTTCCACAAGCTTTGAGTGAGTTTTGCAAACTTTGAGCTTGCGAAGAACTTTACCGTTCAGTCGGAGCCATGCGTGCATTAGTTCGTGCGCGAGAATGGATCCTGTCAGCAATCTAATTGTCGATCGGAGGAAACTTTTAGACATCGATATGGTTTGTGTAGCAAAAACAATATTGTTTTTGCTTACCTGGGGAGTCCATACAGCACCAGAATGGCAGTCACCTCACAGTTTCTTCTGAGCTTCATCGACTCCGTTCTCATCTCTCCAAAAAACCCCCGGCTCCTCGGTCTTCTAAACACCTGCAAGCATTTCATGAGTCTAGCTCTAGCAAAACTTCCACTTACAGAGGTAACAGTTTGCTCTTCGGATAGAGTCAATCCGCGAGTCTCGGTGAGGTGATGTCCCTACAAGAACACAAATTTTCTTAGCAAAAGGAGAGAAAGAACTAAAGCAAAGGAAAGAAAGCCGAGAATCTACTAACATTACTTTCGTGTGCACGAGCCTCATTGAGTGCTTGCCTTTCAACAAGAAGCATCGGTATCTGTTGAGTTATCTTCATGTTCATGCCCTCGTAGAAGTTGATAATCTCCTGGTACAGAGGCTGCCCTTCGTTTGTGTCCATAACGGCAGAATCCATGCATTCCAAACACAGCTTTCGACCATCGTCTAGAACTACGTACTTGTTGTTTTTCGTCTTCAAGAAAACATCGCAAAGTGAGAACAACGCAGATCGATTCATGTTTGCTTACCTCCAAACGCTCGCAGCTACAACAACGGGGCGTGTTGTCATCTTCATGTGAAGGACAGTATCGTTGCCCCCAAAAAGGATGAACTCTATACTCTATCAGGCCAGAATAATTTGGCGGTATCTGAAGAACAAAAACCAACATAAATGCACGAACAAGATACTTTGTCGAGACGCCCTTACAAATAAGTTGCAGACATCACACCGAGGATGAAACAGTTCCTTGTAGCAATCTTTGTGATAAGGATCGTTTCCAGACACCGAGAACTGCATAAAAGATCACCTGCTTATACAATCCGAGAAACCAACAACGTAAAACCAAGACCATACCTCAGAACCCGAAATCGGTTTGTTGCACGACGTGCATCTAAAGCATTCCGGATGCCACAAACCTCCCATGCAGCTTAGAAAACGTCCAGGTCCGATGGTCTTTTTACATCGTGCGCACACATGAGCTCCAGAAAACCTGCGAGGCATTTAGACGAAGAGACCCTCGCAAAGATTTGTAACACAGAAAGCTACCTGCGTGTTCGTCCATCGCCACCGAATGGGAAGCCAGAAGAGAAGCCAGAGGAGAAGCCAGAGGGGCCTTCACTGATGAAACTTTCCTGCAAAGCTCTCGCCAATGCCTCGTCGTTGTCTGTGGCGCCTTTGTCTCTTGCCGCAGGCTTGTCGTCTGGAAAGGCAAAAACCTCGTCACCAGTGAAACCAAAAAACTTCAATCTAAACATTTACCATAGTGATCGCTGAGTGACAAAGCTATGGCTCGATCCAGCTCCTCGTCCGCCTAGAACACGCATACTTTGTCTAGAATTCTTGTTTCTTACACGAAGGAAAGAAGCACAAGTACCTCGGAGGACGAATTATGGGAGATTTCATGAACCTTCTGGTGCAATGGCTTGAAAATCTTATCAAACCACTTCATTGTGGAGAGCTCGTCCCAAAATCTAAAACCCTGGCAATCCATGAACAGTCCGCCACATTTAGATCACAGTGGCAAACAGGGAAACCTCCAATCTCACCTCGATATGGCGGAAGCCTAGAAGCGATCGATCGATGAGCGCTGGAATGAGAATCCTCGCGATCGGCTGCTGGAAATCTGGAGCTCCCGCGCCGTGACGCGATCACAGACCCGACTAGGCATTCCTAATGCGCTTCGCCTTCCGCGGCATTTCCTCGCTACTACGACCTACAAACAAAATAAAAAATATAAGAAAGAAAATTTAACTTCAGATGAAATGGACGCATCGCAGCCGTTCGATCTATGCATCGCTCGATCACGTTTAGGTGTAACGAATATACCAAGAATATCAAGGTATATTCTGATTTAAATCTTAAATTTGTTTATAATTAAAGTTTATTCGCTAAATTTTTAGTGTAAATAATTTGTTTGGTTTGTTTATTTATTTTCTTACTAAAAGATGTTTGCTTTGAAATTAATCTTTACTCTTGCTTACCTTTGATGGAAATCCTAGGCATAACTCTAATGTATTAACAAATAACTAGAGATTGATCATTAAATCAAAATTAAAGAATTAATGAACTTACCTTTGTAAGGATAAAAACGTTTTTCCACTTGAATTTAAAAGACTCAGGATGTCATATTTTTAGTATTTGTTCTAAATCTATGCATAGCAAGTCACTCTTACGTGAAGCATATTTTATGTCTTGAATTGATTGTAGGTGATGATTCATAAGTACTAGAAGTTGAAGAGTTCTTACCTTTTCATGGCACAATCTTCATTCTCAAACAAGCTATTTAAGAAGTTGAAGGTGCGAGGTAATAGGATGAATTCCCAGCACCAGTGGCGTTAGCAGCAATATGATAATGATGATGATCCTCACTGAGAGAGGAGTTCAGAAACGCGTCCTACTACTTTATCCTAGTATAGTCCTGGTAACCACCGTCCAAAATCCAAGGTCTTCTAGATCTTAGCCAGAAACATCAGAGTTGACCAAGTGTGCTCTTGTTCTTGAGAACCATCACCAAAATACAACCAAGATACTATAATATACTTGGATGTGTGACCAGCCCTCATAATTATTGTATTGATAGCCCCATTCTAATATTATAATGTACAAAATTATATTTTGATTGCTTTTATGGAAAACCAACACCTTCAAGAGCAGCTGATGGCATCTGAAGCTTGGTTCCCAAAAACACCAATGTCAGGGCCATTAACACCACCATCCAAGCCTTTTCACCAGCTCCAATTCCCAGAACTGCGGAAAAACAAGGCCCCTCCCCAACAGAACTAGATGGTACTTATAACACTTCCTCAATATGGACTAGCTCATGCAAATTACTTACCAATGTTACTATCTCATCCTGGATTCATGCACAGCCAACATATGATCAACAAAACTCTCAGTCAACAAGCCACACTCCAGCTCATTCAAAAGGTGGTGAAAGTCCAAAGCATGCCTTGCAAAAGAAAAACAAAGACAAAAGGTGTAACGTCAAC
Organism: Selaginella moellendorffii; assembly: GCF_000143415.4. Taxonomy (NCBI): domain Eukaryota; kingdom Viridiplantae; phylum Streptophyta; class Lycopodiopsida; order Selaginellales; family Selaginellaceae; genus Selaginella; species Selaginella moellendorffii. The sequence continues at coordinate 772,088 of NW_003314317.1, forward strand.
AGAAGACAAGCTACATCTCCTTCCAAATGATCAATTAATACAATCAGATAGGCTAATAGAATCAGAGGGCTAGGAATCCTCTCAGGATACCATAATCCAGCAGCATCTAAAGGAGTTTGACTAGGCTCATCTGCATCCAACTCAGGCCTCACAAGCAGCTCTAACACCAGCAATGACAGTGTTAGCCTCTTAACAAAGAGAAAGCAATACCCCACTCTAAGGCTAAGTTTCACAGGCTATCTCAAATGCCAAACTTTAACACCATGGGATAGATTTCTGTTCATGATGTTTAGTTAACAGCTGAAAATTGGATTGAAATTAATTACATATGTACCCCTCATTCTGGTAACTTTTCTATTTCTAACCATTCTGCAGTATGCCCAGCCACACACAATCCATCTCGGCTATTGGAATCTACAGGGCCGGAAGGCCCAAAGTACTCATGAGATGGCCCGTGTATGATGTTGCAGCATTTGGTGAAACCTGGGAAGCATGAGGAGGCTCACCTGCCAAAGTTTGCTCTCTTCTTGGCCTAGGAGTCATTACAACCCAGACAACACAGAGGATCCAGAGGCATTGCAGTCTATGCACAGCTTCTGGAAATAGATCCAGATGGCCACTACATAACGTTAAGGTTGGGGCTTCAGCCCAAAAGGATGTCAGATCTTATGTTATTTTCCTCCCAGTTGGATCCGTCAGCAGCCAGAGCCTTATGTCCCTCTCATGACCAAGCTTCCTGACTGGAGACATAATGCCAAAGTGGTGATCCTCAGGGATATGAATGCCCGCACTGGGAGTTCACAAGTTACACTCTGAGACGAAGAGGGAAACCTTGTGCCACACTTCACATGCCAGGATGAGATGGAGGAAAACAACTCATTGAGGCATGCTCTACACACGACTCGATTACCCTCAATGGTACATTACCATGTGGGGTGGTATACATGTCAGAAAAGTTGAGGGAATAATACCATTGATTACACACTCATAGACCACACCTTGGTACCTGAGGTGATAAACTTTCATCTCCAATACATGCCTGACCTGGAACAGTGGATCATTGCCCACTGGGAGTATCCTTGAGGATACTGCCTATCACAACTGCTCCAAGAGAATTCCCCACCTCCATCACATAGAAATTGGTGGTACAACAGTAGCTCAATTCACCTTTCCACAACACTCCACTCAATAACACCCTTGGGATGAAGAATGCCAGGAATGCCAAGAATGGCATCTGTTAAACAAGTAAAAAGCAAAACATGAAGCACTTGATGCCCGAAAGGTGCACTAAGCTTAAGATATGAGCTTTTCTAGCCAGGGAGAATGCAAACAATGACAACTCCAAACAGCATCAACCATTGCCTAAAAACTTTTCCAAAAGCCTACATGGACATCTAGGTGGCATACCTTCGTTATCTCTACAGTCCTACTGCTCCACCAATTGTCCATGAATGGGACGGAAGCAACCTTGATTTCACTATTGAAGAGCTGGCCTGAGCCATTGAAAATCTTCCACTACGCAAAAGTCCAGATGTTCATGGTCTAACAGTCAAGCTTCTCCAAGCATGTGTTCTAGCACAGAGTATCTTTGATGACATCCTTTGCAACGGATTTCTGAAACAAGGGATTATGAATCTCATAGTGCCTATCATAAGAGTGGAGACGTTGCTTCCCATGAAATACTGTACCATACAACATACAACTAGTCACACAGCTTTTCTTATGTTTGGTGTTACAACTAGGAGAAGATTCTTTCTGTTTTATTTCTTTTATACGTCCTTAGTATTTGCGTAGAATTTTATTTTTACCGGTTTGGCAATGATCCTGTGTCAAGCGCGGCACTCGGAGCTCAGCTTCATACCGACAAGAAGAATTCTTTCTTTGTGCTTCAAGGAGGAAGTAGAGGAAAAATCTTGTTGATTCTTCTCTTTTCCTTCCCCTAAAAAACAAAACATTGGCGTTCGTTTTCAATCCCTTAGGTACTCCCACTCCGGTTTGCTGTGTGGAAGATCGGAGTGCCACACCATCGCGTCCCATACGACTCGAGCCACTTCTCCTTCTCCGCAAAAGGGTTGGGATCTCGCCATCAGCGGAACCTTGCCACTGAGCTGATCTGGGAGTTGAGAACGATTTCGCTTGCGATCTCCGGGCTCTTGAAGAAACGCATGAAGAAACACGCACCACAGGTCGCCCCCAGAGCATGCGTTCGGTCCACCAGTTGCGGAAGAAGGGCTTCCCCCTGCAGCAGTCACGCAGTGCCCCGAGCAGCTGCTTGTCCGAGGGCACCAAGGTTCCACGTGCCTCCCAGATCAAATACAAGGCGAGCGAGTGAAAACGTCGTTTCCGGTGAGTAGAAGAGGCATACTTGGAAACCAGTTATTCGATCAGCGAGCGAGTGCAAGCGTGGTTTGCAAGTTGATATTTCATAATCTTGTATCAAAGCCTTGTTGCATCGAAGATCGCTAGCGCCTCCAGCAGAAGATGCCAGAGGAGGTGTTCTTGTCGCGGATACTATCAAATGCCAATCGAGATCGCCGAGCCTCCCATACAGCTCGATCGGTGCTGCGTGGCGGTAGTAGCTTGCATCAGCGATGGATCCACAAGCAGCATCGCTCTGGGCGGGACTGGAAGAATCCAAGGAGCCCACTATGCGCTTGAGCCTTGCGTGTCCGGGCATGAGTGCGGCGGATCTGGTCGTGATGCAATGGCAATGTTCCTCACCAGCGGGGATCTCGATAGATTGGCGTATGATCACAAAGAGGTTCCTGCATGCTACGATATTCAAAGCTTTCCTCTCAAAGCTGATCATTTCCACGATTCAGTATAGTGCACACGCAGTCATGATCGCTCCAATCCAGTAACCCGGACATAGCTTCAAAACACGAACACAAACACGAACACGGCATTCAATTTTTTGAACACGAACACGGAATACGGAAATGAACACAGATAAACACGGGTGAAAACACGAATATTCTCTAGAATATTCTACTTATAGCTCCATCTCATCTAGAAGCTCCTCATTAGCAGGATCATCATTTTTGTCTTTGTCCTCTTCTTCCATAGCTTCAATATCAGCATCAGTAATTTGAGGAATACTTCCTGTCTAGCTCAATCCCACAAACTTGTCATAGGAAGTGTGGCTCCCTATCAACTTGGTATTACTGGCCACAAATACTAAGTCTGCAATCCGGCTCACTGCTAAGCAATTCCTCTTCTTTGAAGTGATGTGCCCAAAAATGCTGAACAATCGCTCCACAGATGAAGAAGAACTTGCCTGACTAAACACTCGAATTGCCAACCTCTGCAAATCTGGACCTGAGTAGCCATTGTCCTCCCACCACTGCACAAAACTTTGTTGTACGATCCATCTGAAAGTCCCCGGTGCCAAAACTACCCTCCAAGTTCCTGTATTGGCAAAGCTGATTTTTCATAATCAACCTTTGCTGATAGTCAAGGAATTTTTTGCAGTGAAATCAGGCGTGGCTAAGCGCCATTCCTCCCACTCCAGCGCTAGAATCCTAGAGAGGGCATTCCCAGCCCAAGAAAATTGCCATAGATCGCTGGAAAAACCTTTTGATTGATCGCAAGAATTTTTGATTGATCGCAAGAATTTTTTATTGATCGCAAGACAAGAAAACATCAAAGCGCAGAACCACATGAGCTATTGTTTTAGAACACGGCGTGGTCACACAATATTTGACCATGTTTCAACCGTGTTTGGAGCCGTGTTTTGGAGCATTGACCGAGTCAATGAACACAGCCCGTGTTAACACGGCTGGGGGCCGTGTTCGTGTCACCACGCCAACACGCTGTGGTGCACGGCGTGTTTTGAAGCACTGAACCCGGACAACATGCCATCAATGACACCACAATGCTTGGCATTGTAATACATGGGGCAACCGTAATAACCATCCTGAACATCGCTCAAAGGCTGGCCATGGAAACCAATCTTTCCGGCGATGATGTCCTTCACTGCACTCTTGCAGCGGATGATCTTGCTAATACAATGCCGACGCCACTCCCCCGCATGATGTACACGATAACCACGGGGGGACGCAAACACAGGCTTGAAGATGCAGCATTCCCGTAGCCTCTCGTAGGTTTCTTGCGTCTAGAAAGAGGGAAACAAGTTACCTTGGTTTGTGGATTCAAAATCCGAGCTTCGCTCAAAGAACGTGAATTTCAGGAGGTAACTATCCTTGTTGTCGGGGGGAACAAAGCGCCATCCGGCCATCCTCTACAGGGATGGTGTAGAGGAAATCAGACCTGCCGCCTGCATCCGTTGGAGAGATGGATTTTCTTCTTACTACCTCTGGAACTTTTTGAGAAAGTTCTCAAACAAGGAACAGCTTTGCTTGGATTTCCTCCTTCCAATTTCTTTTGAAGCTAACTTATTGCTCTTGCGATTTCAACTTCTTTTTCGTTCTGGGAACTGTTTGTTGCTTCTTTTTTTCTCACATATGCCAGGAGCACTTGCGAGGGGTCACGTACTACCGAGGAGCCCGATCTTGGTGGTGAACAGCACGGACCACGCGAAAATCTCCGTGATCAAAGACGAGGTGGTCCTCGTCTTCGTCAACAAGCAGGATGCCATGGCTCCCACGGAGATCACCGACGCTCTCACCATCAAGAACCACGACTGGCACATCCTGCGAGGGACTGTTCGATGGCCTCGGCTGGGTGGCGCAGCACGTCACTGGAAACAAAGCTACTGCTCCACCTGCGAGTTGAAAGAACCAAAGAAGCGAACTCGCGTGCCAAGAGTTTCTGTGACCATTCTTATACTTGTTGGAACTGTCTAATCGAAAACATTGCATCACCAAGGATCACAAGAAAAAGAAATAAGTAGTCTGGATTCTCGGAAAGATGAAAGGTAGGATTGGATGGAGAGAAAGAGCATGACACACATTCAAGAGGGCTCTGCTCACAATCCTGGTGGCTTTGATGTAGCGATACACTGCCAAATTTAATAGAATAAGTAATTTTCTAGATAAAGATAAATAAATTTCAAAAAATATATTGTTTTAATAACTATAAACTTTTTTTTCAAAATTTATATATTTAGGAAATTTAGAATAAACTTCAAGCATATAAAATATTTTAGGAAAATATACATTTAGTAAATATATAATATAAATTTTAGTTCTTTAAACATTTTTAAATGTTATATCACTATCTATTATAAAAGCCCATTTTTATAGGAGGGGTATTTAGGAAAAAAAATTATAAAACAAAACTTAAAAATTTAATAATATCTTATTTAATAAAAATATAGTAGAATAAATTTCGTGATTTGTAGATTGCAAGTGTATTGATCACATACAATCTCTTCTCAATTTTTTCCATAAACAAAGTGGTGTATATCCCAATATTAGATCACAATAATCATTTAATAAATTTAATTTTATATAGACGTTATCAGTTTTAAATTTCTTTTCAAATTTCAAAAATTATGTAGGTATTAACCCAAACTTAATATTGAGAGCTATTTTACTCTAAAACACCGCCCCCAAACCAAGTTACTTCAAGTGGCTGATGAATAAAATGTATCATAACAGATCGAAATTGCTTATCGTAAAGTGAAGCCAAAACAATAAACAATTCATAAATTGTTAACAAAATTTAATGTAAGATGTGTGGGAATACTTTTGAGGGTAAGTAAGATTTAGATCTGAATATGCTTTTTATTGATAACATATGTAAAAAAAGTATTTAAAAGGAAAGTAAATTATTTCCTTATTTTAAAGTTTTAAATATTGTTGTTTTTTAATTTTTATATCATAGAAATCTAATATACAATTGAATAAAATAGTTGCAAATTCTAACATTTGCATTATATATGGAAGGAGCTACATATAAAAAATTATAAAAATTATTTATTTTTATATTAATCATGTAATATATATTTTATTTAAGTTTTTATTTCATCTACCTTTAGAATTATATATGGTTTTTATTTAAAATTTTAGTAAGTGGATTACTTTCACAGTTAAACGTTAGATAAACCATATATAGTATAAAAATTTATAATATACAGAGTTAGGCCATTTAAGTTATTTGGAAATACAAGCTCTTTTTAGGTAATTTATCAAGTTTGTTCATGTAAAAACCCTAGTATTTATCATAGGGAAAATAAACACCTGAAAAGCATAAAATAATTATATTTTTTACTTGAAATAAATTACCTCTTCTTCTTGAATCACACAATTATTTTAAGTTTTATAATAGAGGAAAACACCCATGTTGTCTTCCTTTAACTAAGAGCCAAAGACTTCTAAACAGCTTAAACCATATTTTATAAAATTACCTTTTATAATAAAAGAATGTTTATTTTTGTTCTTTTTCTTTTTTTACATTGCTTCAATCATCATCATGAACCTTTGTTGCTGCTGTTAAAATTAACTAAATCCTAAAAACACTTATTAAAGCAAAAGTGAAAAACTAAATTACCTCCATATGAAAAGCAAAGTGCTTGAATTGACAAGACATTATCTTCAAGTAATTTAATGGTGGATAATCACCAAAGTGAGTGTCTTTTTTCATAGAGCTGAAAGTTGGCATGAGGAGGGCTTTTAAATAACCCAAAACAAAATAATAAGCTTTTACTTCTTCTTTTTCACATCATTGCCTCTTCTTTTTTGCTTGGATTGTCATCACAAATCATTATAGCTTTGATTATCACTATTATAAATCACTATCACCTTCCCACCATCATAGATCACAATCACCTCCATCTTCTCTTCCTCCATCCTCATTAGAATCAAAGACAACCTACCATCACCAATCACTATTGTGCCTCTTCTTTGCCATTAGGATTAGAGGTGGTTGTGCCCTCATAAGAAGCAAAAATATATATGTTAAATAAAAGTTAAGTGAGTTAATCAAAAGGCCAAAGAATCAAGCAATCCTCAACCCACTAACTCATAAGTTACTGGAGTGTTTAGAAATCCAGCCAATAGTGACAAAACCCACTACAATTTCTAAACATAATTTTTATATATTTGACACAATGTGTAGCACAAAACAATAGGAAGTTAAAAAGATTGCTATAAGATTAAGAAAGATATCAAGCTAATATATGATTTTTTTTCTTAAACTAGTCAGAGAACAGGATTATCCAGCTTGGTGTGTGTGATGGAGAGAACTAAACCTTGACGAGTCAATAAAAATCTTTCTACTCCTTATATACTGATCTCATGGGATGGCAAGTGCATCAACACCTCCTCCTTGATTATCTTCTCTAACTCCATTGCTTCTGTCTAAAAAAGAATATATGCTTATGGTACGAAAAGCCCAAAATAGATCTCTACTTTTTTTAAATGGGAATTCTGTCGTGGCATTGTGACGTGGCGGATTTGCCTACGTGGCATGCCGCATTCTTTTGTTTTAGGGCTTTTGGCCCAAAAACCCTAGGGCCTGTAAGCGATGGATTTTTCTTCGCCCTCTTCCTCCTCGAATGACGCGATGATGGATCAGCTCAAGAACCAGCTCGCGCAGGCCTACGCGCAGGAGTTCTTCGGGGTACGCTCTCTCCCTCTCTCCTGCTCCTCCCCGTTTGATAGATTTTTGTGTCTAAATCTCTAGACCGTGCGCGAGAAATGCTTTGCGAAATGTGTCACCAAGCCCAGCAGCAGCCTGAGTGGATCCGAGAGCAGCTGCATTTCAAAGTGCGTGGATCGCTACATCGAAGCCACCGGGATTGTGAGCAGGGCCCTCTTTAACGCCACCAAGTGAGTGAGTGAGTCTTATACTCGCTCTTGTTCTCTCTCTCTCAATCCATTTTTCCTTTCATCTCTTCGAGAATCCAGACTCTCCCTTTTCTACTTCGCGATGCAATGGTTTCGAGACGAGCTCTTTAGACGTTTCCAACAAGTATAAGAATGATCACACAAACTCTTGGTACGCGAGTGTTCTAAAAATCTCTTTTGGTTCTTTCAACTCGCTGGTGGAGCAGCGGTGGTAGCGGTCTTGTTTCCAGTGACATGCTGCGCTACCCAGCCGAGGCCATCGAACAATCCCTCGCCTGTCAAGGCACAGCAGGCCTGGATGTGCCAGTCGTGGTTCTTGATGGTGTGCAGGGAGAGAGCGTCGGTGATCTCCGCGGGAGCCATGGCGTCCTTGAGGTCCTGCTTGTTGGCGAAGACGAGCACCACCGCCTGCTGCAAGTCCTCGTGCTGGAGCAGCCGGAAGAGCTCGTCTTTGATCACGGCGATTCTCGCGCGGTCCGTGCTGTCCACCACCAAGATCACTGCGTGGGCTCCTCGGTAGTACGTGACCCACGACGCTCGCAAGCGCTCCTGGCCTCCCAAGTCCCACACCTGTGAGAAAAGCAAAGAAAAGTTTCGATCAATCCATCAGAACGAAAGAAAAGTTGGAAACCGCAAGAACAGAAGTTAGTGGAACGAAGATCGTATCAAAAGAAACAGGAAATCCAAGCAAAGCTGATTCCTTGATTCGAGAAAACTTCCTAGGAAGAAAGGAGTGCACACAAAACTTCCAGAGAAAATCCATCTCCAAGTTTAGATCGATCCATTAGAATGAAAGAAGGAAAGAAACCGCAGGAACAAAAGTTAGCCAAGCAAAGCTAGATCGTATCAAAAGAAATCGAAAAGAGGAAATCCAAGCAAAGATGATTCCTTGTTTTGCGAAAACTTTCTAGAAAGAAAACACCAGAGAAGCAAGAAGAAAATCCATCTCCAAGCATGCAAAGATCAGAGAGTGATGGAAGCCAATCGAAACGAAGAGAAAAAGAGGAGAATTCAGGAGAGTGATGGAAGTCAATCCAAACGAAGAAAAAAAGAGAAGAGAATTCTACACAAAGTACCTCGAATCGGATGTTCTTGTAGACAATCTCCTCGACATTGCTGCCGACGGTGGGCTGCGTCACTACCACTTCGCCGAGATGGAGCTTGTAGAGCGTCGTCGTCTTGCCCGCGTTGTCCAACCCCACCACCACGATCTTATACTCCTTGGCCGGGAACACCATAAACCACACTCTAGAGATCAAAGCGCCCATGGCCGCGCTCTATCCCTTCCCTTAGGTCAAATCGATCGAGTCGATCACACCGCGCAGATCCAAGCGCCTTAGCCTCTGCTGCTGCCGCTGCTCCTACAAATCGAGATCAATCGATCCTCGCAGTGAAAAATCCGGCCCAGAAAAGAACTCTCCACTAGAGAGTATTTAGGGCGGCTATAATGCGTATGAGTGTTCTCAAATTTTAGGGTTCTTGGAGGGCATCCATGGCGACGGAGGAAGCGACCACGGCGACGAACTGTAAGTGTGATTTCTCGCTGGATTCTCGGTTCTATCGCTGCGCTACTCGATTTCCAGGCACATTCTTCAAGAAGCCTCCCAAGAACAGGAATCTGAGGAAGCGGCCACAGGAGGAAGAGGCGGCAGGCGATGGCGCGGGCAGCGGCAGCGACGAGGAGAAATCCGCGGTTGTCCACAAGCCAAAGGCGCCGCGCAAGGGCGGATTCACGACCGGAGTAGCGCAGCGATCGGGCGCCGACGAGGCAGCGGCGGCTGGGGCGGGCAGCACGAGCAAGAACACATTCTTCTACGAGTCCTCCAAGGAGATCCAGGCCCAGGACAGCTACGCGACCGCGGCGCTCGAGACCGAGACCGAGTTCGACAAGGACGCGCGGGCGCTGCGCGAGAAGGTGCTCCAGGCGGCGGCCAAGCGGATCAAATCCTCCAGCGATCCCTTCGACGCCACCACCAACAAGGAGAAAGGCGAGGACAAAGGAGAGAAGAAGCCAGCGATCTACAAGGGACTCAACGCTTACACCGATCACCGCGCTGGGTTTCGGCGAGAGAACAGCATCGCCTCCGAGAAAGCTGGAGGGGCTCACGGGCCTCTCCGCGCGGCCTCCAACGTGAGAATGTCGGTGAGGTTCGACTACCAGCCGGACGTTTGCAAGGATTACAAGGAGACTGGCTACTGCGGCTATGGCGATTCCTGCAAGTACTTGCACGACCGGGGGGACTATAAGTCGGGGTGGCAGCTCGAGCGGGACTGGGAGGAGGCACAGCGGGAAAAGAAGGAGAGGTTGATGAGGGGGATCAAGGAGATGGTGGAAGGCAAGGAGGAGGATGAGGAGGAGGACGACGAGCTGCCTTTCGCGTGCTTCATCTGCCGCGAGTCGTTTGTGAATCCGGTGGTGACGGCTTGCAAGCACTACTTCTGTGAAAGCTGTGCTCTCGAGGTGCGTTTTTGTTTTGTTCTTCCTTCTTCCTTTTGTCCGAGATCTCTGTTCTCTTTTCTTCCAAGTTTTAGATCTCTTTCTCTTCGAGCTGGTACCTTCGTTATATCTTGTTCTCTTTTTCCGCGTTTTAGATCGAGAAGTCTCTTTCTCTTCGAGCTGGTTGATTCTTAATCACCTTCTTGGTTTGAACCTTTTCCTCTCTTCTTCCAAGTTTTAGATCGAAAAGTCCTGCTTTCTCTTCGAGCTGGTTGATTCAAAGTGCCAGTTTTAAAGTTTTTTTTTCTCTTTCGAGCTAAAAGTTTTCCTTTTTTGCAGCACTACAAGAAGAACAAATCGTGTTTTGTGTGCAACAAGCCCACGAACGGGCTCTTCAACACAGCACACATCATTTTGAAGAAGCTAAGGAAGCCATAGCTGTGGTAAAGTCTTCCTTTTTCTTTGCGATAAATCTCTGTTTCTTCTTAGGGCTCTCTTCACTCCAACTAGTAGGGTTTATGGAGGAGGCGTCGATCGTGTACCGCTGCAGGAAGTGCCGCCAAATTGTAGCCACCGACTCGAGCGTCCAGCGCCATGATCCAGGCTCCGGCGAGCAGGCCTTCTTCTCGTGGAAGAAGCGATCCAACAACGACGATGCCAAACCGCGCGAGTGCTCGTCGATCTTTGTGGAGCCAATGCAATGGATGAATGGAGGTTAGCTCATCTCCTCAAACCATGCAATCTTATAGTTTGTCTACTTTGTTTAGTTCAAGATGGCAGTGTGGAAGGGAAGCTCTTGTGTAACGTCTGCCAGGCGAGGCTGGGGAGCTTTAACTGGTCGGGGCTACAGTGTAGCTGTGGAGCTTGGGTGAATCCAGCGTTCCAGCTCCACAAGAATCGTTTGGATGCTACTACACTCGTGGTAAGCGATAGAGAGAAATAAAAAAAGAACAAGGGGGGAGCTTACTTTTCTCTGAGAAGTTATCATTGGAGAAGCAAATCTTCTTCTCCGCCGGGCACCAATGAAGCCCAGCACTGTCGATATAATCCATTTTCAAATAGATAAGGGAAAGCCTGTCTCTCCCCTTTTATCAAGCGTATAGAACGTCCTCCCATGGATGCCGGTACAATGGCTGTTTCAATCTCTTTTGGTCGAATGTGTGCCTGTAAAGAATGTCAAAGTTTGAGAGCTTGGAACAACTTCTAACAGTTGGAAGGAAGCTTACCCGATGAGACCGATGCTCCTGGCGAGAACAAAGAGGCCGTTCAAGTAGCCAATCTCCACAATGTCATCGATCTCTTGCTGGTTAAACATGGCGCAGCTGACTAGCAAGTCGAGGAAGAGCGAGCCAATGGCACCGTCCACATTGAGCACCAGGTTGTTGGCTTTGGTCAGTGTGTACGTCTCTACTTGCACGGCATACTCCATGTATTTCACTGAGGGGAAGTGGAGACGAGCATACTTCTGGAGGAACTCGACTCTCTTGTCCCGGTTGTCACGGCTCTTTATCCTGAGAGACACGATAGTATGCGTAAGAACTCCAAATGACCCTATAGTTACCTGTGACCAATCCCTGGAACACGAATTCCTTTCTTTTTCATCGTCTCCACGAACTCGTGTGGCTTTAGTTGCTGCATGGGAAAGTAAAAAGGAAGGATCAAATTATTCCTTTGCGGGAGAATAGTGTGGCAGCTTACTCTATCGTACGCATCTTTGAAGTAGCGTGCTGCATCGTCAATCGCACCTCCAAATCTTGGTCCGATAGTAAGGAGACCTGCGACCGACAATTACTTCATGCAAGAAATATAGGGCCTTTACCGGATACAAGGCAAGAAACCAAGTCTTTCCCAGCTCGAGAAGTGACTATGGAGTTGTGTGCTCCAGAAACACATGGGCCGTGATCTGCGCACAGGATAATGCACATCTGCGTCGAGGAAACTTGGAGAACCACAAAATTTACTGAAAATGAATGCTTACCTCAATAAACTTGGTGGCATAGCGAGGAAGATTCTTTTTAAACCATAGCAAAGATATGACGTCTCCAACGCCAAACTCCTTTTCAATAATGTTGGAAATAGGGACGCCAGCATATGTCGGTTCTTCACCTGCAGCAAAAGTAAACAGAATTACCGCCATATGGTTTGGAGAGTATAGCTTTGAAACCTCTATCATCACAAATGGTAGAAACAATGTGAGTGGGAGCACGAACTTTGCCGTTCTTCACAGCAATGTTAAGGTCTTCGGGAACAATGGGAGGAGTAACGTCGGCCACAGGAATAATTACACCACTTGCAACCTGCATTTCTCCATAAGAATGCAAAACTTGAATGTTTTTTGAGCACTTACCAGCTTCTCAAAAGTGTCTTTAATGACGGCTTCCAAAGACTCGAAAGATGTTGGCACAATAGCACCAGCTTCCTTCAGAGCTTTGTTTTTTCCCTGTGCCGACTCCAAGTCTCCTCCACTTTTGGCACCCTGACAAAACGAACGAGCGTCTAAGACTTTGGCTTAATCATCATAAGATCCGCACTCACAGCATGACCAAACTGGACTTCAGACTTGAAGAGCTTCGCACAAGTTCCACTGACCCACGCGACAACAGGCTTGTGAACTCTTCCTTGTTGAAGAGCCTCGACTAAAGAATACTCATCCGTTCCTCCAAGTTCTCCCAAAACCACAATCAATTTTATCTACAGGCAAAACAGTATAAACACGTCAAAACACACACAAACAAGAGATTTACTTGAGGTATGTTGTTAAATCGAAGGACGTGATCTGACAACGTAGATCCCGGAAAGACATCGCCTCCGATTGCAATTCCTAACGAGATAAATAAATCCAAGGTTCAGATCAATCAAGGACAACGCAAAAGACAAACCTTCGTAGAGCCCGTCAGTTGCACGAGCAAGAACGTTGTACATCTCGTTGGACATGCCTCCCTGAAAGGGCCCCAGGCGTATCGTCAGTGAATAAAAACCAAGAACACTTACAGATTTGGAGACAAATCCCACGGACCCAGGGCGATAAAGCTTACAACTCACGATGTTATCGAGAGTACCAGCAGTATCTCCAATCTTGAAGGCACCAGCCTGCATACCACCTACAGTAGCAGGCCCAATGACTACCTATGAACAAGTGAAGAACAAATCTCGTAAGTTTATTCCAAGTCTCAGAGTACCTTGTTATTTGCTCTGGCATACGCTATCAGCTTTTTGGCATCGCCTTCCGGGACTCCCTCGGCAATAATAGCGACGACTCGTATCGTTGGTTGCTTGAGAGCTTCCATTGACGAAGCAAAGGCACTGTAAAACACGTAAGACAAAGGTCAACCAATTAGCTTACATGGAATTCTCCTCGCGACGTCACAAACACGAAGGTCTTACCTCCTAAACGACGCGAAGTTAATAAATACGTCTGCTGTGGGATGTGCCTTACATCCAGCGACGACACTGTTGGATAGAAAGAGCCATTTAATAGATCGTCGCTACCAACTAGACCAGAGATCTCGAAACAAGCAAGAGATTTCGAGATATCGGGAAGGATATTCCACTCACCTCCCATAAACCGGCACGGCAATCTCTTCCTGCCCGAAGAAGAGCTTCTGGAATCCATCAGATCCGGGATTGACAATGCCGGCCACCGATGGGAGCTCCCGCGCTGCAATGCCGGCCATCCGGCGTTAGAATCTCCACAAAACGAGCCTCCCCTACCGCACAGGAAGTCGAAATCCAGCATCCGCTGGATGGGGCTTTGCTTGAAATTGTAGAAGAGCGCCTGCGTAGATCGCGAGAAGAGCTGCCCCGTCGCCATCGCGGCTCCTATCAATCGACCTCGAGCGCTGCTCGGATCGCGCTCGCGCAGCGCTCTTCTCGCCAAAATAAAATAAAATAAACTAAACCTAAATTTCTCCCACTATGCTATTCCCAACTACCTGGCCTTTCTCTCTAGAATGGTAGGAATATCATCCAGATTTGATGAGACCAAAAAATAAAAACAAAGGGGGCGCATCAAGAAAGATTCGCTTTTTTTATTCCCTTGTTATCCATTGAAGAAGACGATGCCAATATACAACGCACGAATGCGTGCTTTTAGTAGTAGACATAGTGGTGGTGTTGACGACGAAGAACAAAGAACTCTGGAAAACACGAAAGAAAACGCAAAGAAGAAACAAACCATGGAAGAACGAAGAAATGCGTGTTAGAACTTTGGTGTCTACCTCCAGCTCGATCCACCCAGACGAATCACGTCCTCGCCGCTCGAGTCTTTCACTCGCGCTGCTTGGTTCTCTTCGAGCTTCTTGCCGCTAGCATCGCCATACACGTCCCGGAGCTTGAGTAAGTTCGCCGATATCGCAGCGTTTGCGGCACTGCCATTCTTGTCACTGTCTTTCATTCCGGGGCTCGAGCTCCTCCTCCTCGGACTCCTTCTCGGGCTCCGGCTCCGGCTTCTACTCCGCCTCTCCCTTCTCCAATCTCTATCCCTCTCCCTGGAAGAGTGTCGGTCTCTATCCCGGTTCTCCCTCTCCCTAGAAGAGTGCCGGTCTTTATCCCTCTCCTCTCTGTCCCGCCGGTCCCTCCTGTCCCGTCCTCTATCCCTGTAGTCCGAGTCCCTGCTTCTCGGCCTCTCCCTCTCCACTTCACGGTCTCGGCCTCGGTCTCTCTCTTCGCGAGTCCTGTCCTGGCCTCTGCTGCTACGATCGTCAGTGTTGTTGTTGTTGTTGTTGTTGTTGTTGTTGCCATTTGATGGAGGGAGGCTTCTTCGGACAGGAGACGAGTCTCTAGTCGAAGCTCGGTGAGGTGCTCGCTGGCCGAAGGAGACTGAAAGTGCGGCTTTCACTGAGGGTGGCCGGCGGGCGGTCTCCTCCGACGAGTGCCGGCCGGTTGTTCCTTGGGGAGTCGTGGGGAGCTTTAGCCGCTCCAGGTGGCTGGCGATCTGTCTCGCCACTGGAACTGGTATCCTTGGAAAGATGGTGTCGAAATAATGCTGAAAGTGCGAACATAGTCAGTACCTCCCAATGAAACGCAGCAGCTAAGTTAAAAGAAAGAGAAAAACGAAAAGAAGAAAGAAGGAAAAAAAAAAAAAGATATCAAACAGCTTAGCCGTATTGGCTACACAACGTAGGACACGATTTCTTACTTCCTATGCATTGCACCACTGGTGCAACGGCTTCATAGGTGGTAGCGGCCTTCATCTCTGCAGGTTCCCTCCAGCATCAAAAAAGCATAACAGATTTTACTGCGACATCTTACCACTTGAATGCATGATAATGAGTAGGCACCCATGTACATCCTAGAGACGAGGAGAAAAAATAGACTCACCTGATGCAAGAGAAGATCGCGAGTGAACACTCCCATCTTTGTCACCCGCCCATTTGTGCCGGGAGAGAATTCCTGCAGAAAAACAAAGTCAAGCTTCACAAAAAGAAAAAGAGGAGATTTCTGCAAAACTCACCTCATCATCTTCAATGTAAGGCTCGAACCATTGCCAGAGAGTTCTCGGTTCGCCACAATGAGAAAAGCTCCAAAGAAAAGAAGCAATCGTACCGCACGAACGTAAGGAGAATCAGCGTGGTTGAGAAGCCCCTGGATCTGCTCGTCAGTGAGCTTCATGGTGAATAACTTGAAAAGGAGGCAAAACGCTGGAGAAGGGCCGCGAAAATTCCCTTCCAGATGATCGACACGGTTGGAAATCTCATCCACGACCTCGTCTTGAGGTGGTCGAGCTCCCTGAAGTAATCTGACACCAAAACGTTAACAAGGAGGACGTGCTCAAACTCGCTCATACGCAATCAAACGATTAGGGCTCCTGGGAAAAAAAGTCCAGATTGCGTATACTTGGAAAGAGAGACGTCATTTTAAAGGCACATCTCCGTTAGAAGCATATTCTGTTACTTTGGAAAAACTGCTTGTTTCACTTTGGGCCGCTAGTTTTTGACGGGCCGGCTCTTTCTACCATCACGTCGTAGAGCCGCTTACCATCCTACAAGAAGAACAGAAAGAGAAGAAATGATTTTTCACACACACAAACGAGAAAAAGAAGTACTTACAAAGATCACTGGAAAAAAGTGAACTTGGCCCTCCGGCTTGGTTTGTGTCTCCTTGAAGTAGACGAGGACTGGAAAGCTCGGCCACCATAGCTCCCAGTTTGTAAAGGTTGAGTACCTAGACAAAGAAGAACACAGTGAAGAGACCGTGACTTTCCTCCTCTAGATGCTTACTTCCACCGGTTTTTTCCGCCGACGAAGACGTTCTCTCCGGATTCCTGTAGCTCCGAGCCGATCTTTACTTCCTGGAGAAGCTCAAGTAATGTTAAATCCAGCTCCAGCGACACAAAGAGAAAGCAACACAGAAGCTTACCAGAGCTTCGTCATCGAACACGAATTTCACTCGGGTAGTCTGTTTCAGCATAGAACCAGGAGTTAACTCTCATTCCTGTGAAGAGGACACGGACCTGGAATAAGAGAAGAAGGCCGAGCAAACCAATTGGAGCTGCTGGAAGCAAATTGTCCGTGTAAACTAGAGCACCAGCAGCACCTGTAAGGAAGAACACCGTTTGTTTCTCTCTTTTTTCCACAAAGAAATCCTTTCTACTTACCAAGAAGAACGACTGGAATGCGATAATCAGGTGCTGGAATGACGGTCTCCCTCACGATCTTGGCTGCTTGTTTCCTTTTAAACTACACGAGACTATCGCCTTCGTCAGGACTATAGCTCTCGAGAAACCAGAGAAATTTAAGTACCAATGCTTTCACAGCCCCAGGTCTTGATAGCCTCCTCGGCGAAAAGATCAAAGAGGAACTTGGAGCTCTTGGCTGCAATCCAATCGACCCAGCGCCTACATTTATCATATGTTAAACTCTAGCTAGAGCACGAGATTCTACGTACCAAGAGCTGGACGAAGAACGCAGGAGCATCCCGCCATAGCCATCGCCAAGAAGCCCTAAACCTCGAGAAAAATATATTCGTTGTCTGTTTAAGAATATTCCTGTGTGATTACTATTTCTCACTACTTTTTAACCACCTTTAAGGATTCTAGAATGTCTAATTGAGAAGCAATCATTGAAAAGTTTAAAGCTGCAAGGTGGCGGCATGGGTTTTGTAAGCAAACGCGCAAAAACAAAGACCATGGGCATATCCGAGCTTGGTGCGAGCTGACGTCACCGTGTCCACCACTGCGTCATACATGTTGCTGTAGGTAGTGGACGCGTCCGTGACGCTCGCTCGGAGCCGACGCGCGCGTATATTCCAGCGGTACGTTGGTCGGGTGGCTGAAGAAAGGATAGACGTTGATCATAAATGGGCTGCCTGACGTGGACAGGAAATCCACCACTGGTTTGAGGCGATGGTTGGAGACCACGGTGCCGGCGGTACGCAGCGCGGTGTACGACTGTACGGCAGACGGATGTCCCGGAAGGATGACGCGTCCATGACGTTGAAGGCGTGCGGCGTGGAGACCACGGTGCCGGCGGTACGCAGCGCGGTGTGCGACTGTACCGCGGACTGGACGTTCTGGAGGGCCTGGAGGAGGAAGGGGACGTACCGCGCGTTGTTTGTGAGGACCTCGTTGCCGATGGAGATGGCGGGAAAGCGGGTGGCGGGGATGAAAGGGCGATGGAGGCGTCCAGCCAGGCCTTGGCGGCGGCGGGGCTCGAGGCGGTTTGCTGGAGCTGCTCGTTGGGGATGGAGACACTGAGATCGATGCCCGAGTTTGCGAAAGCCGGGATCAGCGTCGAAGATGCGCGCCTTGGTGATGTTGTTGGATTTGAGCAGCGCCACGACTTGCGCCGGCGATGGGAGACTGTCGCCCAATCTGCCATAGTTCACGCCGATGCTCGATCCCCTTTAGAGGAATAAAATCGAAATCGAAATCCAAACGCTTTGATTCAACCAGATTTAAAATGTGACCGTTTTGTGTCTGGAAATGAAAATGCGAGAGCTGGAAGACGAGGGATCGTGGGGAATCTTGCCAAGAGGATCTATAAACTCACCAGGAATCCCCTCCAGCGCAGCCAAAACCGCGACGAGCAGCACCACTATCACCAGCAGCCGATTGAATCTCACTCCCGCTTCCATGGAATCAATCAATCAATCAAAGAGAAGGAATCGCCCAAAGCGTTTACGATTGATCATTGAGCGGAGAGAGAGAGAGAGAGAGGTGATGAACTAAAACGCTTGTTCACTACATCGGCTGAAAGTAAAAATTCTTCATTTGATCCAGTAAAAATTCTCCACCATGGAAGAACTCTTTCACAGGAAGGATCGTGATCATGGTGGTGGGATTTAGGGTTCCAAGGCTATTCAGCGGCCAGAATCTGAGTGACAAGCTCAACAGGACGCAGCAGAGCTTCGAGAGTGATAGGTTGATATGTGGGTTTTTGGATCTCACGCTCACGGCCT
The DNA here is from genome assembly GCF_000143415.4 of Selaginella moellendorffii. Taxonomy (NCBI): domain Eukaryota; kingdom Viridiplantae; phylum Streptophyta; class Lycopodiopsida; order Selaginellales; family Selaginellaceae; genus Selaginella; species Selaginella moellendorffii. Next base: position 790,673 of record NW_003314317.1, read on the forward strand.
GCGAGTGGAGTTACTGAAAAAGATGACACCAAGAACGTATGTCGACGGCTTTTTGGAAATGCTCTAGTGACGATCACAGAGCGACAGCTGCGATAGGGATTTGTCGACATGGCGCTCTCGTAATACCCTAGGGGCGCGGTCTAGCAGATCACGATGAGCGCCGAGGTCCAGACGTGTGGCAAGCCCATACAGACTCTGGTCGAGCACGTCGTCAATGTTAACATTTTGTCGTCAGAATACTTCAAGGAGCTCTACCGCCTCAAGACGTTTCACGAGGTCGTGGACGAGATTTACAACCATGTCGCCCATGTGGTGCCCTGGATGACTGGAAATTCCCGCGGCCCTTCTCCAGCGTTTTGCCTCCTTTGCAAGTTTTTCACCATGAAGCTCACTGACGAGCAGGTCCAGGAGTTTCTCAACCACGCTGATTCTCCTTACGTTTGTGCGGTATGATCGCTGTACATTGCTTCCTTCGGAGCTCTTCTCATTCGTTGCTCCTGTTTTCCTGCGTTATTATGGTGATCCAAGTACTCTCTTCTGGCAATGGTTCAAGCCTTATATCGAAGATGATGAGGTGAGCTTTCGCTTTTTTGGGTTTAAATTCTACTATGGTTTAAGGAATTGTTATATAAACTAGATTAGATTAATGGTGTTTTAAAAGATAATTACCTATAATAAACATTTAAGTGAATTTCTTAGGACTAAATTTTACATAATTTGTGATTAGATGTATGTGAATCCCATAAAGCTATATTTGGATATTTTGCTTTATAAATAACTAAATTGCAGTCATTTTGAATAGTGAATAAGGTCGGTAATAAACAGAGTTTCTTATTACATGATATAGTTGTAATCATGAAATAATTCTTATTATAATACATTAACAAATTTCCATCGTTATTTAATTTAACATAACAGTTATAAATATTATCAATAGAAGTCTTAAATGTCCAAATGAGTTTATCTTCTGAGTATAAAATCAAAATACAGTTTTCTTTTAAAATTAAAATATTCTTTCTGTTTGCAGAAACTAAAAAGTTATCTGCATAAATAACTGAACCAGGATATAAAGTACTTATTCTAAGATAACAAATTAACACATTATCAAATGAGTTTAAAAGAAAAACATTTTCAGCATCTTTTAATTTATAATATATAACATATTTTTGGCTTTCTCCTTCAAAATAGTCTGAAAGATTTTCATAGAGTTTATTCTTATACTTATCTAAAATTGTTTCTATACCCGCTATAATATTTCCACCTAAAATTTTAGTAGGTGTATCTTCAATAGTGCATTGATCTTTTGTTTTAATTATTAATTCAACAAGCCCTTTTGATGTATCTATTTCCATTTCATCTCCAAAGGTTGAAGAATAATCACTTTTGCGATTGAGTTTGAATAATAATTCAGATACTCCTGCAATTATTTTAGTAATATCTTGTGTATTTAAGATTCTGACATTTCCAAATTTAGGTGTATATTTTTTTGGAGCAATCACATGTAAAATATAAAATGAAAACAATGAAAAATAGATGAAAATAAATATGAGCTTCATCATATTTATATATATGTATATATGTGTGTGCGTGTGTGTGTGTGTGTGTATATGCATACATTGATATGGGTTTATATTTATTATAACATCTAGTTTATAAATTTAATTAAATATTATTTCTCATAATTATCATCTTTTACTATTTCTATTGGCTATCTGCTCAAATATATACCTTAGTTTAGAAATAGTTATCCTTATTTGAGTTTATTTCCTTTGGGGACTTGTATGGTGACATACCATAATTCATTTACATTATTGCATGGTCTATAAATCCTTAAAACTTGTAGGAAACAGTGTAAATATTAATAATGAGAACTCTTTGGTTATTTTTTTCAGTAAGGTATATGATAAATGATATTTAAGCATATGGTGCCAATGAGTTTAATTATTATTGATTGTGCCTAATAAAATATTTTATATCTCTAATTAAAATGTATGTGTTTTCTTCTATGTAATGTATTTATACAACTCTCAAATTCATTTAATGAATTAAATACTTTCATGAACTAGTAGGAGAGCTAAAAGAATGAGATTTTCATGAATAGTTTGATGTTTAAGATTTAGATTCAAATTAATGCTTGAATAATAGCTAAACTTGGAATACATGTAAAATATTTGGAGTCTTTGATGATTTCTAGGGTTAAAATGTTGTGTTTGCTGTAAAATTGAACTATATGACATTTTTAGTTGAAGTCTTGCCATTTTGAAGTCATTTTTACTAATATTTTATGTTATATATATTTGTTTCCCAATTGTGAGTGCCGCTAAGAATTATTGATACTTAGAAGTTTGTTTGTTCTTTTGAGAATGTGAAATTTTCCTTTCATTTTCTCATCTTAAGTATTGAGTTAATGTCAAAAAACTTGAATGTGGGATTTTCTTGTTTTGGCCAAAGTATTTTATATTATAATGAACTCTATTATTCAACCTTGAAAAAAGTCTTTTATAATAGAAGATCTCATATTATCCAAGCTTTAAAAACACATTTTCTTCTTTTATTTCCCTGTTTTTACTTTAACTACTGCTAAAGTTTTTGTTTTTAGTGTTTTTTATTTATATTTTGTTCTTCTACATGCTTTCTTCCTCAATTTTTCCAACTTTTTCCTCTTTTCTCTAATGTTTTAAATTCTTTTATACTAAGGAGGGATGGATAGGAGTTTGATGTAAGTCGCAAATTTTTCTTTTGTGATTTTTTAACTTACTTTGCCTACTTAAACATTTTTGTCTTGGCTGTAATAAAATTCTTTTTGCCAAAATCTAATCTTAATATACAAACCTTACTACACAAATAATAGAGTGTGTGGTGGTTGATCATTTGGTCCCTCTTCCATATCTATTAATTCATTAACTGGTGAAGTTAGTGGTGAATCTACTGGTGTTTTTACATCTGGTACTTCAGTAGGAGGATCATCTATAAAAAAGGAAATTAGATGAACTTAACTACCTTATTTACCTGAGTTTAGATGTGGATACTTATTATCCCATTGTTTTTGAATAAGCTTGATATATATATTAATATAATCCATCAAAGACTGTTATACTCTTCTTTCAACCAACTTTAGTCTATATTAAATGGCAAGTTTAGATTTAAACTTTGGCAATCAAGTTAGTTCTCTGAGTAAGCTATTTCACTTTTAGTTCTCTTCACAATCAACAAAAACAAACAAACTTTTGTCTCTCATAAATAGAGCCATGGTCAATATTAAAAACTTTAGACTTTACCCCTTTTAGCAACAATGGTATTGGTGGTCAATTGTGGTATTTAACTTGATGATTGTTGAAGTACATTTTGTGAAGATAAACTTTTTTCTTGCAATTTGGATGCAAGCAAACATGACTATACAATTTGGAACTATCATCACAATTGATTCCCTTTGAGAGCAAATCCAAACCTTTCCAAACTAATTGATGGCTCTTTTTAATACCTCTACTAAGAAATGTACTTGATTTGAATTTTCCTTACTTGTGGCCATGATGGTGCCTATTGTGATGCTCTAGTGCTCTCCTAACTTTGAGATCAAAAGGCAATTAAATACCCTAAACCGTCAAGGCATGTTGAGGATTTTCAATATAATTTGTCATCCTTACAAATACAATTTGGCATGCAATAAATTATAACTTATTATTTATATATAATTAGTTTTGTTTAAACATATTTGGTCATACAATATATTTAATTTGTCATCTAAATATAATTTGCCATACAAATATAATTTGACATGGTTACTTTGGAATTTATCATGTGGGGAAAATAGTAATTTGTCATGATAATCTATAATGTGTCACCTGGTCATTTTGGAATTTGTCATGGAGGGAAGTAGTGTGGCACATTAAATTTATAATTTGTCACCTAATTTGGAGAACAGTTTAGTTGGGCTAACAACTTCCTCGTACAGCATCCTACAACAAAATGATTTTCACACACACAAAAAGTAGACGAGGATTGGAAAGCTCGGCCACCATAGCTCCCAGTTTGTAAAGGTTGAGTACCTGGAATTAGAAAAACACATTGAAGAGACCCGTGACTTTCGTCTTGATGCTTATTTTTTCCACCAACGAAGACGTCCTCTCTGGATTCCTGTAGCTCCGATCCGAGCCAATCTTTACTTCCTGGAAAGCTCAAGTAATTTTAAATTCAGCTCCAGCGACACAAAGGGAACAAACACCACAGAAGCTTACAAGAGCTTCGTCATCGAACGCGGATCTTACTCGGGTGGTCTGTTTCAGCATAGAACCAGGAATTAGACTTTCATTCGTGTAGAGAGCACACGGACTTGGAATAAGAGAAGAAGGCCGAGCAAACCAATTGGAGCTGCTGAAAGCAAATTGTTCGTGTAAACTAGAGCACCAGCGGTACCTGAAAGAAAGAACACTCCTTGCTTCTCATTTTTTTCCACAAAGACCCAGAAGAACGATTGGAATGCGATAATCAGGTGCTGGAATGACAGTCTCCCCAACGATCTTGTTTTAAACTACACAAGGACTTCGTCACGAATATCGCTCGAGAAACCAGAGAAATTAGTACCTGATTCCACAGCCCCAGGTCTTGATAGCCTCCTTGTCGAGAAGATCACAGAAAAACTTGGAGCGCTTCACAGCAATCCAGCGCCTACATGAGAACGGTCGGGATCATGGCATATTCGTTTTTCTGTTTAAGAATATTCCTGTGTGATTACTATTTCTCACTACTTTTTAACCACCTTTAAGGATTCTAGAATGTCTGACGTGAACAACCACCTAATTGAGAAGTATCTTCGTCAATCGTTGAAAAGTTTACCTCAAAGTTGCAAGGTGACGGCATCGGTCTTGTACGCAAACGCGCAAAAACAAAAGGCAAGCAAACAAACAACTTTTTTCTTCAATCGCGTGGTAAATCCCATCGAACTTATTAGACATCACACCATCATCCTTCTAGATCGAAAAAAAAAAGAAAAAGAATCTTAAGGCAAGCACCAACTATGAGAGTGTGATGGTATACACTTGGGCCAGGCTGGGCTCAAACAGCCCAAAATTCCTCTCGGACACCGGCCCGGTCTTTTGGTCCTCGTTGAACAGCGCAAAAATGTAAGTCTCCGCCGTGACGCCGGGCCGCGCGGGAGTGCCCACACCAGACACCACATGCCGGATGAGATTCTGGTTGTACCGTGCGGCATTGGCGGTAGTGGCGCCGGGCTCGTCCCCCTTGCTAGGCCACCCGGTCTCGGTTACCACCACGGGCATATTCGGGTAGCCGAGCTTTGTGAGCGCTGACGTCACCGTGTCCACCATTGCGTCATACATGTTGCTGTAGTGGAGGTTGGCGGGCGCGTCCGTGACGCCCGGGTCGGAGCCGAAGAGCGCGTATTCCAGCGGTACGTTGGTCGGGTCACCGGCGTAGCTGAAGAAGGGATAGACGTTGATCATGAAGGGGCTGCCTGACGTGGACAGGAAATCCACCACTGGCTTGAGGGCGATGGTGGCGTTGAAGGCGCCGTTGGAGGGCGGGAAGGATGACGCGTCCATGACGTTGAAGGCGTGCGGCGTGGAGACCACGGTGCCGGCGGTACGCAGCGCGGTGTGCGACTGTATCGCGGACTGGACGTTCTGGAGGGCCGGGAGGAGGAAGGGGGCGTACCGCGCGTTGTTTGTGAGGACCTCGTTGCCGATGGAGATGGCGGGGAAGCGGACGGCGGGGATGAAAGGGGCGATGGAGGCGTCCAGCCAGGCCTTGGCGGCGGCGGGGCTGGAGGCGATTTGCTGGAGCTGCTCGTTGGGGATGGAGACGCTCAGATCGATGCCCGAGTTTGCGAAGGCCTGGATCACTGCGGGATCGGCGTCGAAGATGCGCGCCTTGGTTATGTTGTTGGATTTGAGCAGCGCCACGACTTGCGCCGGCGATGGGAGATTGTCGCCCAATCTCCCGTAGTTCACGCCGATGCTCGCTCCATCCGCGCCTGCCAAGAGAGGGGTCAAATCGAAACGCTCTGATTCAACCAAGAGAGAGGAAGAGATCTAAAAATGTGACCGTTTTGTGTCTGGAAACGAAAATGCGAGAGCTGGAAGACGAGGAATCGTGGGGAATCTTGCCGAGAGGATCTATAAACTCACCAGAAATGCCCTCCAGCGCAGCCAAAGCCGCGACGAGCATCAGCACTATCACCAGCAGCCGATTGAATCCCACTCCCGCCTCCATGGAATCAATCAATCGAAGGAATCGCCCAAAGCGTTTGCGATTGATCGATGAGGAGGGAAAAGAGAGAGAAAGAAGTGACGAACGAAAACGCTTGCTCGAGCTAAACAGAGGAGCAGTGGCAACACTACAGCGGCTTAAAGACAGTCCGTTGTGCTTAATAATTCACGGTTTAATTAGTCGAAGACTAAGGTCCACACGAGTCAGTGCCAGTATACTACAGGTAAAACGTAAAAAAGAAAAAAAGAGAGAATCTTTATTTCCAGTAAAAATTCTCTATCTACATCTGTACATTCTCCACACCGCGATTGGGATCTCGAAGAACTCTTTCACAGGAAGGATCGTGATCTTGGGCAATTCGCGCAATTCTAGCGATGGAGTTTGCGTCGATCGAATTGGGTAAAGGATTGAGCAGCAGCTCTCGCGAAGGGTGCCATCGATTGATACAGATGCGGTGCGCTTGGAATGATAAAGAGGACGAAAGAGCTCGCCCTAATTTTTGGCATTTAGAAGATATCGATCCTCGGACCCTTTTATAGAGAAGGAGGAGCGATGGGCGGCTCTAGGGCAGTGCTATGCGGTCCGGCAAGGGTTGAGGCGCTCTTGGCACGGCCGCTCGAGGCGCCAGGCTGCGGCTGCTAGAGGTAGGCAAGGATTTAGGGTTCCAAGGCTGAGATTTTTTTCTTCCAGGGGATTCGGCGCCCTCGATTTTGGGCTTCTTCGCCATGCAAGGGCTATTCAGCGGCCAGAATCTGAGTGACAAGCTCGTCAAGCTCAACAGCACGCAGCAGAGCATCGAGAGTAAGATCTCTTCCGTTTCGCCTTCTCATGGTGGATTCTTTCTTCTTTTTGCTCCTCAGCTCTGTCACATTGGTGCATTTTTCATCGGAAGTATGCAAAGCAAGTCGTGGATATTTGGGAGAAGGAGTTCTTCCAGGCGCCGAGAGAACAACGCGTCCCTTTCTTGTTCCTCGCCAACGACATCTTGCAAAACAGTCGCCGAAAGGGCTCGGAGTTTGTCTCCGAGTTTTGGAGAGCCTTGCCGGGTGCGCTCAAGCTCGTCATGCAAAATGGAGACGATAGCAATCGGAACACGATCCTTCGACTGGTTAGTTTTCTTGTTCATGCGAGCTCGATATGACTCCATGCTTGATAGATTGATATATGGGAGGAGAGGCGGGTTTTTGGATCGCACGCTCACGGCCTGCGAGTGGAGTTACTGGGAAAAGATGACGCCAAGAACGTATGTCGACGGTTTTTTGTAAATGCTCTAGTGACGACTCTTTCTGGCTTGATCACAGAGCGATGCGCTTATGCCAGAAAAACTCGTTGCAGTGTACAAAGCGTTTCAAGACAAACTAACTGACGAGGACGCGACGGTCTACAAGTGCCAAACCGCGGTTCTTCACATGGATGCCTTTGAAAAAGAGATAGACACGACGACCATATCAGGTGATTGTCTGCGTCTCCTTTGGTCCACAACTCGTTTTTGAACAAGGATCTTGCCTGCCAGGGCAAGAGAGTAGCATTATCTTGATAGAGGAGCTGCAGCAGCGAGAAACAATCCTTTTGGAGTGTGCTCAGCAGCTGGAAGCTATAGAGATTGCCCGCTCCAGCATTGTTTTCCAGCTTAAGGAAACTCTCCGGGACCAGGTGTGTGAAGCGAATTTACTTTCCAAGTTACTCTTTTTCCCCTTCTAAACACTGTTTGTTCTCGCAGGAGGACAAGCTCGAGAGAACACGACTTTTGCTCCAGGTTTGAAACGTGCTAGCGATCCAAAACTTCACAACCCAATGATCCTCGTCACAATTTTCGCAGGCTGCTCACACTCACGCCGACCAAGCTAGGATGATGCAGCAGCAAATCTATGACGCTGCTAGCGGCCAAGCTTACCAGCCAGTAGTAGCGAATGGCTCGACTGGCGGCGGCGGCCTTCTAGCTCACCACCATCACTACGATTCGAGCAACCAGCAGCACAGCGTCCCATCTCTCTTGAGCAGCGAAGCCGAGTGTTACGTCCCGACCGAGGCGAAGATGTTTGATCCGGCCGCCGCGGCCGAGGTCGCAGCTAAGCTGGTAGCGTCGAGCTCGTCAGCAGCGATGATCTCGTCTGTCTTGTCGTCCCTTGCAGCGGAGAATGTGGTGAAACTACAAGATCCGCAAGACAAACATCTGCAGCAGCAGCAGCGCAGCTTTGATGATCCGACCGAGAACTACGGTCAAAACCCAGAAGAAGTAGCGATCGAGGAGGAAGTAGAAGAGGAGGAAGATCCGGGGCGAGAGCCGCCAGAGAAGCGGCAGAAGGTGGATGAGGGCGAGGAGGAGAGTGAGTCGCTCTTGGGGCCGGCGGTGGAGCTGGAAGAAGAATTTGGGGAGGAGGTATCGGCGGCAGAAGTGACGAGCTCCATCCCATTGTCGCCGGCGGCGGTGGTGGCGGCTGTGGCGGCGCCCCCAGCGACAGAAGCGGTGACGACCGCGACGGCGGTGGCGACAACGATAATGGGCTCGTCATCGTCAATGTTACTTCCCTTTAGTTTTGGAGGGCAAAGCTTGGGATTCCCATTGCCAGTGGCGGCGCCGCCGGGCTGTGCTCCAGCGAGCGATCATACAAGCACTAGTTTGTTTGCTCTCCCGCGACAATGATCTTCCTCCTCGAAGGGCTATAAAAGGTTTGGTGTGCTCGCTGGATTCGAACCCCCGTTCTTTTAGGGTTTATGGATTTGCATCTCTTAGAATAAAGGTATCCGGCCTTTTAGGGTTCTACGGAACAAACGGCGAACTGCCAACGCATAACCGGATGAGTTTTGTTGTGTCTGTTGGAGAAAAATTTGGCCGCTTTTCTTCGCATTTCTTGGAGCTGCCGATCTAGGCGCTGGGTAGGCGCTAGCTCGGAGTGGGAAGAATCGCGCGGCGGCAGGCAGGGTTGCTTTGATCGGCCGCGGCGATGGTGAAAATGGACGAGTACGAGATCATGGACAAGATGGAGGAGCTCAAGAAGCTCCAGAAGGAGCAGGAGGCGATCAAGCTGGAGAATGCGCTGCTGTCGGAGCATCTATCGGTATGTTTGATCCTTCTTTCTCGGGGATTTGGGCCTCCCGATATTTCGATCGATCTTGCGGTGTCTCGGGGGTCTGGGGTTGGATTGAAATATCTGGCTCACGGATCGATCTCTTGCAGCGGATCGTGACGCGCAAGGGCAGTATGCAAATCCATCTGGAAAATCTGGAAGCCGAAGAGCAGGAAAGAGAGGCCGAGGAGAAGGAAAAGGCGGATGCCGCTGCCGCCCTTGCGGCGGCGACTGCAGCCGATGCTACAAAGAGGAGGAGGAGCACGAAGAGATCGTTTCGGGTTTTCCAGGAGGTCCAGAGGCCCTCCGTCAAGTTCTTCTCGCCACTAAGAGATTCTCGCAAGCCTCGCGTTCGAGCTCCCATGAGTCTAGAGGAGAAGCTGGAAGTTGTGGACGACGAGATTGGGTGTCACAACGAGCAGATGAACCGGCTGAGGGCCGAGAACAATCGAGTGCTGGACGATCTGCGAGCGGTTTTCGAAGAGACTGACTATGGGATCAAGGATCTTGCCAGTGAGAAGAACACCATTCAAAGAGATTTGATGATCTTGGCGGAGATCAATCCTCGTCGAAAGCTCTACACTGAGGATTTCCTGAGGTACTAGCCTCTCGCTCCCCAAGTTCTCGCTAGTTTCTTCCTGGGTGACATAAAAGTTTCTCTTTCAGGTTTCAAGGAGAGAAGCTGAGGAAGAAAAGGAACATCCGGGAAAAGCTCCAAGAGAAGATTGATATACTTCACATGGAGGTCATGGACGCGGAGCACCAATTCTCCACCAAGAGGGATCTCAAGGACATTTTACACGTGATCGACTTTGATCAGCTCAAGATCCAGAGGATTCAGCTGCGATCGCGTATTCGTCTTCGGACAAGTGAAGTGTGGAGATATAAAGCTTTGATAAAAAATGCTGGCGCGGTAAGAACACTGGCACACTGGCTTTCACTTAGTTTTTAGTTATAGTACTTGTGTTTGATGCAGCTCTTGATGAAAGCTCGCAAAGATCTCGAGGAGAAAGTCGAGGAAGGGAGGCGCATAAGGCAAAGCATTGTGGACAGAACACCACAGATCTCGTCTTCGCAGGTGGAGATCAACGTGGAGAAGAAAATACAAGTCAGTCATTCTTTTTCTTTACGGTTCAGGATTCTCATCTTTTAGTTTTCTGATCCCAGAGAAGCCTCAACGAGGACATTCTTCGGCTAATACAAGAACAAGACGGCCCTCCCCAGCCCCACGTTCTAGATTACATGCGATATCGTATCAAAGTAGCGGAGCTGAGGAGAGAGCTCAAGACTTGGCTCAGCAAGGTGAGGCTTCTGCTCTCTTCTTTTTATTTCTTTTCGTTTTTTCTCTTTTTGTTTAGGCGATAGCATTGTAAGCCCTGAAATTGCAGGTGGACGTGATCGAACAATCGCACATCCGGCTGAGAAATCACGTGAGATACGTCAGGAAACAACGAGACGCGATTCTTGCTGCATCACCGGACATACTAGCGTCACTACCGGATCGAGGTGCTACTCCTGTGCAACCCAAGCTCGCGCCTGTGAAAGTCAGTCCAATGCAAACCAGCTTCACTCCCGTCGCAGTTCACGGTTGATCTATGGCCAGCCAGTTGCGGGGCTCGCTGTTCAAGGCCAGGATTGCCGGAGGTGACGACATACTCAATATGCAGGTGATATTTTTTGGAGATTGTGTCTACTTCAAAACTAAGCTTTTTTCTTTCAGACTACAGCAAGAGAAAATTGATACACTTGATCAGAGCCACCAAGAACCATCCAATCGTGCATTGGAAACTTAATCGTACAGGTAAAAAAAAATGCTGAAGAAAGTCTTGGCCACGCTTATTGCCAAGAGCTAGATAGGTCGGGAGATCGCTCTCTTCATCGCAAGTTAACATCGGGGGTTATAACTTTCAGGGCTCGTTCAAGGCCTGTATTGCCGGGTGCTCCGCGTAATAGCTGAGCGTTACAGGCCGGGAAGTTGGCGGCACGGGGGCCGGCACGTCTCCACTCAGAAACTGGCAACATTCTCGCATCGTCGGCCTGCTATCCGCATCGGGATGGCAGCACAAGAGTCCGAGGGTCAAGACGCGCTCCATTTGCGACGCATCGAAGCACTTGATCAACTTCACGTCCGCGGCCTCGAGCAGCATTCCTCCGGTGTTGGCCTTCCACACCCAGTCGAGCAGAGTTATTCCATCGGCTTCGAAGCTCTTGTCCAGCGCGTGGAGGCCGGTTGCGATCTCCAAGAGGACCACTCCAAAGCCGTAGACGTCCGACTTTACGGTTGCTCTTCCGGTGTACGCCAACTCGGGAGCGATGTATCCCAAGGTTCCGACTTTGGTCATGTCCTCGGTGGTGGCGTCCATGAATCGAGCTAGGCCGAAGTCGCCGAGCCGGGGAACGAAATCAGCATCCAGCAAAACGTTTGCGGCTTTCACGTCCCGGTGGACGATCTTGTGCTCCCATCCTCCGTGCAAGAAGGCGAGCGCTTCGGCGATGCCTCGGGCGATGTTGTACCGCTGATCCCACTGGAGAACGCGCCGGTGGTCGAACAGGATGGTGTCGAGGCTCCCGTTGGGCATGAACTCGTAGACGAGGATGAGTTTGCTCTTCTCGTGACACCAGCCTCGGAGAGAGACCAAGTTCTTGTGCTGGAGGCGGGAGATGATGGACAGCTCCGATATAAACTGGTGGTGGCTCTCCTTGGAATCGTTGGCCAGCAGCTTCACCGCCACAACCGAGCCGTCGCTGGACAGCACTCCCTTGTAGACGCTTCCCATCCCTCCGCGGCCGAGCAGCTCTTTGTCGCTGAAGTTCTTCGTCGCTAGCGCCAACTCTTCGAAACTGAAGAGCGTGAAGGAGCAGCCGGCTTTGTTCCGTCTCTGGATACTCCGTGTCTTGATGTAGACCCGGAGGAAAGCCTGGAATTGTAGCAGCGCAGCTCCCAGCAGCAGCATCGCGACTCCCAGCCCGGCCGAGGACACCAAAACCGCGACTATGAAGTTCGTTCTACTGCAGTACCACGCCTTGCAGGCTCCCGGTGGTGCGCTCTTCTTCGGGGGATGGCTCACGTACCGGGTGGTGAAGCTCCATTTATAGATCTGGTAATACTGGTGACACTGGCCAGTGGATGCGGAGAAGCCAACGTAGAAGCTTTCCCTCTGGAGAATCGCCGGGAGCCTCACTCTCGGCAATTCCAGGTCTGGCTTTGCGGGTCTCCTGTTTCCGTTGCTAACTCTCACCTCTAGTGTGTCGTAGAGGCCCCAGTACTCGATCCACGCGGTGAGCGTGAGATTACTGGCCAGGAGCTCCTGCATGTTGCTTCCAGTCGTTTGAGCCGAGATGAGGCTGCCGAGATCCACACCGACGTGCTGCCAGGGCGGGTCCTCGTACACCATGTTCTGGTGCGTGTCAAACTCCACCGCAAACGTGTGGTTGAGGCTCCGGCCGGGGGTCATGAGGCCGAGGACGCTTCCGGGTGGAGGAGCCCGAGGCTTGGGGACGACGACGAAGGCGAATCCTTCTCCCTGCTGGCACGACGGCTGCGTGATCTTGAACTGAAACGAGGTGTTGAAGGTGACGAGCTTGACAGGGGCGTCGGCATGGCGGAAGCGGACCGGGAGCTTGTGGTAGACTCGTCCGACGCTCCCTGGCTGCCCCGAGGTGAGGAAGATGCTCGTCTCTTTGCCTTTTGCGCTGCCTTTGAAAGCTAACAGGTTGCTGTTCTGGAAGGAGGGAGTGAGGGTGAAGGAGATGTCGTCGCCTGCTTGGCACAGGGGGAGTGTGAGTGAGATCCAAAACACGAGCACAGCAGCGGCAGCAAGCATGGTTCTGGAAGATGGAAGATCGATCTAAACAGGTTGGGTGGTCGCACGAACTTATGTTGGAAGTTCCGGTGGACGGACGGCGGACTCCCGCAAGGCCGCATTATTGGGAGACAGGACAAAGACCAACAGTTAGAAGCAGTTTTCTTCGTTACCTCTTACAAACGAAGTCTATCGGGCTGGAGGAGGAAGAACTCTCAAGTTTTCCGTATCGTCTCACAGACTTCATTGATAAAGGTAACGACATAGTAGTTTATGATCTCCTCTTACATGTTTTTCTTTTCATTGTTTTTCAGGCGCCATGCTTCCAATTTGAGGAAACTTGCGGAGTGTTACAGTGAAGAAAATGGCAGGACGGGGGAAAAGAACTGCTAGACGAGGGTCTTAGGAGGAAGCTCTGAGAAATCTGGCCACGGCCCTTTGGCCCTCCACGACGGCTTGCTGGGACAGCTGCCCGGGCAAGGCGAGCTTGCAGGCGGTCTGGATGTCCTTGGAGGAGAGCGTGGCCGCCTTGTTGCGCCGGACCAGCTCCGCCGCCTCTCTCGCCAGCCTCTCAAACATGTCGTTCATGAACGTGTTCATGATATCCATGGCCGTGGCCGATATCTTGAGATCCTCGTGCGTTGTCGACCGCAAAACCTTGAGGATGTAGCGCTTGTACGTGTTGCTCGCCGCCGCCTTCTTTCGCTTACCGGATCCAGGAGCTTCTGCCGGAGTCGCTGGAGCTTCAGTTTGGGGCTGCGCCGCTGGAGGAGCTTCGGATTTCGTCGAGGGAGTCTTCTTGGCGGGAGCTTTCACCGGAGGCTTCTTCATCGTCTTCGCCGGCACCTTCACTGGCTCCGCCACCCGGGCGCTCTTCGCCACCTTTGCCATGCTGCAAAGGCAAACACAGCCCAAGCTGTATATATATATCCCTCCATTATAAAAAGTCACTCTCAAGCTCAGGTATGTCCGTATAGAATATGTTGTCCGTACGCAACCCCTCTCCATACGGAATACGTCCGTACGCAAATTAGGAAATGTGATGTGCCTACCAAGATTCTTTACAACAACGACAGTAACACGAACCCGAAAAACATCATGCATATCTCTCGTTTGAGCATAGTTTGGAGGCTCAGAGAAGGAAGTTAGGCGTTCCTGTAAGTGAAGTACAATGCATAGCTGATGAGCCGGTTAAACTAACTTTCTATTCAAGAGAGCGGAATTTGCTTCGTAAACAACAATACCCTTACACTGTATAAGCCTCGTTGTCGTCTGGAACATAAATGGGCACCTCAAGATCACGTTGAGCAGATACTTGTCGCGCGAATATCGTCCACGATGATGTTGCTACTCGACAAGTCCTGCAACAAGGTGTTGCCGGTAGAGTCTGTGCGAGAAGATTGGATCCAAAACCTGCAGCGCAGCCTCGGCATACGGCTGCGCCGATGCAGTCCACAAACCAGCTCGTACAGCTCGGCCATGGCGTGCAAGAAAGAATCCGCACCGGGTCTCTTGGCCATGTAGAAATCGTCGCCTTCTCCACACAGGCAGTCAAAAAGGCAGCCTCGCGCGCATCTCATGTAGACCCAGATCGAGCCTCTCTTCTGAGGTGAGCACGCTTGTTCCAGCAATGGCTGCCCATCGTTCGGTGCCGACGCTACACGGCCAATAGTCAATTTGATGTCAAAGCAGCGCCGCAGCTCCCCAATCTCGACGTCCAACTTCGAAGAGGAAGAAGAATATTCTTCCATAAAAGGTTATCCGTTCAGAATGTTTTATCCGTACACAAAGGCGTATATTCCGTACATTAGGTTTCGGCTCACATTTTGCCATAATCAGTCAAACTATACGTGTGTTTCTTGTTGCAAGAGTAAGCACAGCGCAGCTAAACCAGAGTATGGTGATGGTGGTGAGAATGGTGGTGCTGGTGCTGCGAGTGATGGTGATGAGCGATGTTAGCGTCGGAGCGATCGCAGCAGCTTGCCCCTGGATTGTTGGCGGTGGGAGCGGCAATGATACCGCTCCCTCCGCCGCCACTTCCACCGCTCGGATGGTGCTGGTGATGCTGCTGCTGCTGCTGCTCCAGAGCTCCTCCTCCTCCTCCTCCCGCCATGGCCGACTGCTCGCCTTCTTCCTCCTCCTCCTCCGCCTCCTCCTGGCTGCTGCTCTCAAACTCCTCCGCCCGCTGCACCAGCGACAGCTCCATCTTGTCCATCTCGCCCTCCACCTTCCGCCGGAGGATCTGCAAGTGCTCCCCGGTCACCATATGCACCACCGACATCTCGTCGATGAGGCTCCGGTTCTGCGCCTCCTGCAGCCCCTCGCCTACCCGCGCCGCCACGTCCGGGTGCCGCCGGTTGAACCACACCCACCACTTCTTCACGGGGATCCCGTCCTTGAACGGCGAGCCTTTGTTCACCGACAGCGGCGCCACCCTCCGCCGCAGCGAGTTGAGCGTCATGAGCGACTGCGATACCTGCTGGATGCTGAAGAACCACTCCACGATCGCCGACTCCTGCTCGCCCCTCGTCATTCCTCCGTGCGGGCCTCTCTTCCTCGAGTGCGTCCTCCCGTTGAGCCAGTTCCTCAGCGTCGTCCTGGGGATCCCGTAGCACTGCCCGGCCTTCCGGATGGAGATCCCGTTCTTGATCGCCGCGAGAGCGTTGTGGAGCGCCTGCTCCGTCCACCCGTTGCTCTTCCTCGACTTCTCGTCCGACTCTTTCATCTCCCCGGACTCAAACTGGCCCTCGTCTTCCTCCTGCTTGCCTTCACCACCACCACCACCACCACCACCACCACTCGGGCTTCTCTTCTGTGCACCGTTGAGCGTGTACTTGATTGTCGAGCGCGGGATCCCAAACTGCTGCCCCGCGCTGCCGATAGTGCAGGAGCCACTCTTCACGGCTTCCACGGCATCTAGCAGCGCCTGCTCTGTCCATTTGCCACCTTTTCCCCGCTTCTTGCCTCCGGACATGGAGATATCCGCGGACTCGAGCTGCTGCTCCACGCAGGCGTCGTCTCTTCCAGGCGTAAGCTCCTCGCTAGCGTCATTGTATGGGAAGTCTTCCCCAGTCATCCTACCACCTTCTTCTCCCAAACTAGAGTCTCCCTGCTCGAAAGCGAGAGATGTGTGCGGGCCGCGTTTCCGGGACCTTGTCCGACCTGTTATCCAATTCCTGAGCGTTGTCCGTGGTATGCCATAAGCCCGGCTTGCTTTGCAGATCGTCAAGGTGTTGTTTTTAATCGCTTCCATAGCCTCCATCAGCGCCTTCTCCGTCCAGCAGCCAACTTTCTTCTTCCCTTCTCTGGCCTTTTTCTTCAAACGCTCCTTCTTCTCGCCACCATCAGGAATCTGATCGTCACCACCGTCGTCCTCGTCGTCATCTTCGTCGTCTTCCTCATCATCCTCATCGTCATTCATCTCCGCCACAGCCATTGCATAGGCATCCTCCCTGCTACCATGGAATGGCTGCCCGTATACAGTAACCTCGGCCCCTGACGACGATGACTTCTTCTCCTGCTCCTTCATCCAGTAGTCAAGCGTCGAGTTTGGAATGCCGTAAACCTGTGCTGCCTTGCTCACAGGCATCCCCCCGTTCCTCACAGCGTTGAGTGCCTCAAACAGCGTATGCTTCGTCCACACTCGCCTCCTCTTCCGCAGCAAACTATCCTCCTTACTGTCACTCCCATGCCCCTCCTCACCGGAGTTTATCGTCACCTCGTTCCCCATCATCAGCGTTCCGGGATGCTGATCGCCCTGCATCTCCTGGCGACAAAACGAGAGAGCCTCGTCTACTTTCGGCCCGCGCTTCCTAGACCTGTTCCTCCCGTTCAACCAGTTCCGCAAAGTCGACCGAGGAATCCCAAAGTCCTTGCTCGCTTTGTAGGCTGTCAAGGATCCACTTTTCACAGCCGCCACCGCGTCGCACAGAGCCTGCTCCGTCCATCGGACTTCCCTCGTCCGCTTCGAGTCGGGCTGGTCGCTATCGTTTCTCAGCTCGTCATCGTCGTTGGCATCGCAAAGAGAAGGATCCTCCCACCTCCCACCCTCCGCTTGCATGACTACGTGGTGCGAGCCATCTAAGACGTGGTGAGCTCCTTCCATCACCGAGACGCTCTCAGCCCGGCCACTGTAGAGTGGCTGCTCCCACCGGACCTCTTTCACGATCTGGTGCTGCCCTCCACCGCTGCCATCGCCTCTAGCATCGCAGAACCCCTGCTCGGTCCATCGGAGCTCTAGTTTGTTCACGGCCTGGTGATGATCATCGTGGGAGCCGGGAGCTACCACACCCATCCCTCCTGCTAGAGCCACCAGAGCCTGCTGGCTTCCTTGCAATTCGCCCTCTCGCACGCCATACTGCGCTGCCACTCCCTGGAGATCCTCCCGGAGCACAAAATGCTGGCCATCCCTCACGACGTACTGACCAGGAATGTGGTGGTGGTGATGCTGCTGTTGCTGCTGCTGATGGTGGTGATGGCTCTCCGGTGCCATGGCGAAGTGATGCACGCCCTGGAGGTGATGCTCGCTCCCATCCCTCACGGAATCCATCTGCTGCTGGCTCAGCGACAAGACATTCACAGCGTCCATCCCGCGCAACGCTAGCGCTCTCACATCCTGCCCAAAACGCGCGTCAGAGCTAGAACCCTAAAATTTCTTGCAAGAACTGGAGAAAGTGGGGAAGAAATCTCTCCAAGAAAACGCCCCCGGAGAGCTGGGAATCCCGAGAAGGAGCGCGGCTTGCTCACCTCGACATCCGGAGGACGCGCCAAGAAAATGCCGCAGAGATTAGGGCAAGAGATCCAGGAGAAGCGGCGATCGTAGCGCCGGCGTCACGAAGCATCCTTACTCAAGAACCCTGGATGGAAACCAAAGAGAAAAAAAATTTGATCCGAGAGAAGAGCTCCCACTGTGAGAAAGAGAAAAACATTTCATTTATCTCGCCTAGTTTAAGCTACAAAATGCTTCGCATCTGCGCCGTCCGATGCCAAGCGGTACCAACGGCCACGATCCAGAGCGACATGGACGGACGAGATTGAGGTGCAATCTTTCCGTTACAGTCGTGGCGAGTTCCCAGCCGTTATTTTTCTTGCCAGTTCCAAAGTTCTGGGCTAAAACGAAGAGTTTCAAACAAAACAAGTACCCATAGAACGATGAACGATTCAAGGCACGTAAACAAAAGGCTCGGGAGGAGCTGGCTCCAAATCGACGCCTCCCATTGGGATTGGAGCGGCGGCGGGAGCTCCATTTGCTCCTCCTGCTGGAGCTGGCGACGCTGGCGAATCGGTGGAGACGAGCTCCACTGGCTCCGACGGCTCCAAGTCTCGCAGCATCACGAATCCCGCCGGAGTTCTCTTCACTGGAGCGTAGCGGCAGCCCTCCGGGAACCGGACATACTTCTCCTGGAGTGGGATCACTCGCGCTGGATTGCTCAAAACCTCGGAGGTGGCCTCGGGATTTACAGCCTTCTTCTCGACAGCACTGTCCACCTGGAACGGGATTCCAAAGTTTCAGCACAAGAACAAGAACGGAAAGAGAGAGAGAGAGGAGAGATGGAGTTACCTCCATAGCCTCGCTGCCATCTTTCGCTGCTTCTTTCCCTGAGGACGATTCCTCCGGAGGTTCAGCAGTAGAAGCTGCTTCGGACGTGGCTGCCGTGGCACCTGTGCTACTGCCGACGTCCATC
This sequence comes from Selaginella moellendorffii, assembly GCF_000143415.4. Classification (NCBI taxonomy): domain Eukaryota; kingdom Viridiplantae; phylum Streptophyta; class Lycopodiopsida; order Selaginellales; family Selaginellaceae; genus Selaginella; species Selaginella moellendorffii. The sequence continues at coordinate 809,453 of NW_003314317.1, forward strand.
TGCGAGCTCGTATCAGGCTGCTTCTCTGCCTTCGTCTTCGCGTCTGTGTCTTTCTTTGCTTTCGACTTGGAGCGGCCGGACGTGGATAGAACCGCCGTGGGGAGCTTGATGTTCACGTTGACGGATGGAGGCGCTGTCGGCGCAGGATATGCAAACAACGCGGGCTTCGCATCAGAGATGATGTCAAACTTCGGCATCCTCAGCTCGTGGTTGAGTCCGATGAATGCTGTTGGTGCGAAAGAGAGGCTGACGAAGTACGTCAGCGGGTACCAGTACCAAAACTGGGTGAAAACGGCCATCCCCACGACTGCCATCACCCGGTCGTGACCAGTTCGCGACTGCAGAGATATGGTCACATTCCTGCCTCCGGCATCTAGTATACCATACGCCAGTATGGCTCCCATCTTGCTCATCGTGTCCTCGTGTTTGTCACTAACAATTTTGTCGAGTTGACGCCTGCGAGAGGAACATCACTTCTAAGCGTTATACTGCAAATAGCTGACAAACCTGAAAACAGCAACGTGAGGCTCTCGGGCTTCGGTAGCCTGCATCAGAACCATCGCCATAGCCATAAGTGCTCCCTGGCGAACAAAGTCCACAGCGTCTGACGTCAAAGGTTCCAGAAGCGAGATCGCCTCACTGGACGCAGTTCCAGCACAGGAGATTCCGACAGCCATAGCCGCGCCGTAACGAACGTGAGCGTTGTACGACTCCGACAAAAGGGAGACAATTTTTGGAGTCTAAGAAAAAAAAGAAAAAGTTAGACGTCGTCATATGCAAGAGAAATAGTGAATCTTACCTGAGTAGGATCAGAACATAGCACGAATCCAAGAGCCAAAACTGCTGCTCTTCGGACATCGTCACTCACGTCCGAAACGGCAAAATGCAGCAGACGGCGGATAGCACTGTTGTTAGACGTGCCTCTATAAGCCAGAGCCAGGGCGTACATGCCACCATAGCGAAGAATAGGATCCTGATCCCTTGTCATCTGCTCGATCAAAGTATCTGCTTCTTCTTCACGACCATAGACAACCAGCGCTATTCCAAGAGCCAGCCCCCTTATAATCTTCTCGTGTTGTGTATCGTGAGCATACGTGAGCATTTCTCCGGCTTTATCGCTGGCGCTTCCAACCATAAGCAGACCCATAGCAATCCCTGCCGCCTCGCCAGCGATGGCGCTGTCTGTATACAGTACATGTTTTATGTCTTCATAGATTTCATCGTCGGCAGTGCCCAGTGCGGCTAGTCCTAGTCCAAGACAAGCACCATGTTGGATCACCTGCATCACAAGTACCAAAACATTATTTACAAACGTCTTACTGAGAATGACGCTTACCTCATTGTTTGTTTTTCTCAAGCTTTCTAGTAAGAACGACTTGATTCCTTCACCGTGGTTAGCATGTATTAGTCCTAAAGCGTAAAGAGCTCCACCTTCCGAGTATGGACTTCCCCCACCAGTCCCACCATCTTGAGGTAGATATGGGGCCATTAAAGAGCGGCCCTGCTGCAAATGACCTCTGTGAATAACACCCAGCCCAGCCGTTGCACTAAACTTTGCCCAATTGGTGGCCCGACTCAGCCAATCCTAACAATATGCTCTTCAATCAGCCGCAGCATTAACAACAAAAAAAGAACGCTCACCAGATTATCGCGCAAAAACGTATCCACTGTTGTCCCCGCATGCATCAAAGCATTGGAGTATATTGTAGCGCTGTGACAAACACTGTTTCTCGTTTCAACTGAATGCTTGATAGTCTTCAGAATAAGGAGGTCGGACCTGAAAACATAGCAGGCATAAGAATCGAGAAAGATAACAATGGTCTTACTTGTTACGGCTGTATAAAAACTGTAAAGTGAGATGGATAGGTGTTTCTCCAGAAAGAATGCCCTTCAATTTCCCCATCCTGTCGACATAGATATTATCCTGGGAATCCTCGACGTTAGTGGCTGCTTCTGCACTTGTTGAAACGTCCATCATTCCGTTTTGTTCTGTAGTTTCCGTATTTTCACCCCCGCCTGAACTACTTCCAGCCCGAGCCTCAGGCAAACGGTCCCTCACGTTTAGTAGGAACAGCTGATTCTCGTTTTCAAACAAATCGAAGGCGATCTGATAAGCCAAAAGTGCTTCGATCTGCCAATACGAGTAACAACTTCAGTATCAACGTTAACGGAAGCATTATTACCTTGTCTCCTTTGATAAGCTTGTCAAGAATATTAGCGACAGTTTGAGGATCATTTAGAAACATTAGGCACTGGCAGACTGTGAGATAGTCCGGAGAATGGAGCCCCTGATGCTGGTTTACAATTAAACGGAGAACCTAGTCAAAGAAAAGGAAGAAAAGATAGAAAAGGTTAGAGCTGAGTATGACAACACGGCTCGTTCACCTCTTGCCGAAACTCTCGCTTGTCAACATGAGTCCGAGCCAGCCGAAAGCAGTACGCAAGCATTCCTGGCACATTCTCACTCTTCCGGATGGCCTCCTGGAGTTTGTCAAGCCTTTGCGAGTCCAACGCCATGCCTATTGCTTGCTGATACTTTCTATCCTGCATGCACCTAAGACGACACACGGTAAAAAAAATGATCAAAGACTCGCAGCAATGCCAGCTCACTTGTCAAGCATCCTTTCCACGATTGCAACAAGGCGAGGATCAATGGCGGTTGCCCCTTCCCCTTCTCGTGTTTTCCGAAGAGCGATATAGTGATCCAGGCATTTGGCTAAGAACAAAAGGATCAAACTCCATTCGCAGAAGGACGAGAAATAAAATTGCCATACCCACGAGTGTTCTGACATAGTCGGAGTCTTCCAGAACATCGAAGAGAGAGTTCGCACCTAGAGCGTAAGTTAGCGAGTCGTTGTGCTCGCCCAAATAATAGAACACCTAGAAACCGGTGTTAGAAAATTCCGCAGCTTGTAGAAAAATTCGCTCACCTTGGAAGCCACAAGCGCAGCGAGCTCTCTCTGCTCAAAATACTCATCCTCGTAGAAGCTCTCGCTGCCAGGGCACAGGATTTGTGAGAGATCTAAACGTGAGCTACAAACGCTTACATAGTGGAAATGCTTGCCGAAATCTCGTGCCAGAAGGAATCCGCGAGAGAGTTGAGATTGTGCAGCGCGTATTTCTTGAGCTGCGGCTGCTGCTCCTGCAGCATCGCCAACAGGCCGCTCGCCGTGCTGGCGACCGTCATCGTTGCTCCTCCCACCAAACCCTAGGGGATCCAAGAACCCTAAAAACACAATTTACTGCTAAATGTCCTTCCTCCGGGCCGATGATGCGGAGTGGATGCGCGAGCTGCCCGCGATCCCAAAGGCGCCGGCGGCCGCCACGACGCGATGCTTCGCGAGGTGAGGTCCCACATTTCTCTGGATCGATCGGCGCATCGCGATTTCTTTTTGGATTGCCAGGCGCGGCAAAGTGATTCGGCTGGATGACCTCGTTGTGGACAACGATAAGGAGAAGCGGCAGAAGGAGCAAAAGAAGAAGCGGCGAGATGAGAGTAGCGAGAGCTCGGATGATGACGACGATGCCGCGACCGAGAGCCAGAAGAAGCTCGCGGCGCTCATCAAGAAATGCTCCGACGAGGTATGGGAGGGAAAGAAAAATTTCGTGGCTCTCACAAGAAATTCTTCCTGCGCAGCTGGGAGATGAATCCAGCATGAGAGATGCTCCAAAGTGGGGAGAGCAAGTTTTTGGAGCTCAGGTAATCTCACAAAGTTCTCTCTTTCTTTGTTCTTCTGTGCTAACTTTTTCTCTAAGCAGGATCTTCCAGTGAGTCGTCTCGAGCTGGAGTCTATCCAATGGCTATCACTGGCCTCAAGGACTTCGCGTAGGGACCAAGCTAGCGAGGACGACGGTATATTTTTTCCAAGTGTAAGCTAGTCATTCTATCGATATTCTTGCGTCCAGGGGAAGAGTTTTTGCTGGATCTCCTTACCGGACAGTGGATGTTGCCGCTCTTTCTTCACGGAAAATCGAGCCCAGCTCTTCTGCCATACATCTTTGACAAAAGTAAGCTTTTGTTTTGGCCAGTTTCTCTCACTGACGCCTTGAACAGTGACGTACTCTTCGAATACGCGCATCCAGCAAGCAGCCTGCTCACTGCTTTGCGAATACTTTCGTAAGCACGTAAATATCTGTTGTCTTGTGTTTTTCTCTTTGAAGCTATTATTTCTTTTTCCAGGGCGGTGAACTAGACTGGCACCCAGATTTTGTTCGGGTTCTTCGTTGTTATGGCTATCAAGACGCTACTCCTCAGGCTTCAGGTCTGATCCTGCCCCTTTGATAATAAGTTAAAGAAAGCGATGTACAGATCCCGCGGGAGCAATTGGACCACCTACAAATTTTTCATATGTTCTAGAGTTCTTGGCGGTTTTGTCTCGATCAAGGTGAAATCTCTTGTCCTTGATCCAGCTCTCGTCTTACTGACGCGTTTTTATTCATCAGTTTCTTGCAGAAGTCGGAACCTGAGAATTATATTTTCATCTTGGCACGGTGTTTGCTGGATAGGAAGCTCCTTCCTTTTTTCTCCTCGATCCAAGACTGCATCGCTCTTCTTGTCAACTACTTAACCGAGGATGAGTGGACGTTTTGCCTACCGAGGCTCGCACACTCGCTTGCAAGGTCTGGAAAAAATTATATCCATCTCTCTAAAGTTCTAACACTTGCGAGTTTGCACGATCCAGAGTTAGCAAAGAGCTCGTGAACGTCCTCCACGTAACCAGAAAGCTACGGGGTGCTCGCAAACGGATACAGCAGCTTCGAAGGGAAATATCCTTCGAGCTCTTGTCAATGACAAACAATGAGGTATTCATCCTGCAAATTATACAAGAGAATACAAGAAAACTGACCATACAGCTTTCGCGTTCTCCAGCTTGAAAGGCAGCCAAAACAGGTGATCTTCGCACTGGAAGGCTACGATCTAAAAGACAGTGTGGATTTCGTCCAGCTCTATTACCATATGGAGTTGGTTGATATGTGGCTGAGATATGATCCATCATTTAAGTCCGACGAGGAAGCCTTTAGCACTTGGATGTCTCTTTTGAGAGGCTTTTCCTTGCGGATCTTTTGTGGAGACTATCGAACTTTCGCCAACAAGGTTCTGCTTCTTGGGCATTTCTCTACATTTTTCTCTTCGTCGTTCTTCGTTTTTTTTTTTTTTTCCTGCGCAGGTCCGAAATCGAGCAGCATTCCTCGTCTCAATCTATTCGGAGAAATCAAGTTCTACTTCGTGATTTAAATCTGTGATCTTCACTAGAGAAGAATTCATTTTTGTGGAGCTATCACGCGGAGAAGTAAATCTCCACGTTTTTGTGAATGCCTTCAAAAATTGAAGAAACTTCTTGAGTCTCTAAATTGGATTTTCCTTATTATTCTATCGTGCCCAGTTGTAGTTTGCTGGGAAGTATTTAGCCAAGCAAAAACGAGCTAGGGTCAGCCGCATTGGTCAAGCAAATTGCTGACCGAGATGGTCAATATGTCATGAAGCGTCGGAAAAAAAAAAACAAGAAAAAAAAAAAAGGACGCAGAGAAATGCACAAAACTAGAAAAGTTCGACAAAAGATCTGCAAGGAGAAACCTTTGAAAAGAGACATCCAAGTGTTAAAGGCTTCCTCATCGGACTCAAACAATATCAACTAGGCGATAGAGTTGAACGCTCTGATATGTCATAAAAATGTGGTGTTCCCGTTAGGGCAGCCGGTAGCAGCTCTTTTCTTCACGGTCTTCGTGAGCAGCCAATGGTCCCCGAGCCCACTCATAGCAGAGGCGAGGACGGCGAGAAGCTCGAGGAGGCATGGCGTATCGCCATGGATTTGTTCCTCGAGTGGGACGAGGAGCTCCCACTCGCCTGGAAAGCTTTTCTCCAGTACCCCAAGCCGCTGCCACAGCTCCCCCAGCAAGTCATCGACACATACCCCGCCGTCTCTCCGCCGCCACTCCCCGAGCTCTGCCCGCTCGACTTCGAGATGCGCTGCTGGGGTTCCTTCAAGCACGACATGGATCGCTGGCTGGACGAGCAGCCGGACGACGAGCAACGCCTGGCTCCGCCACCTTGTCCCGCATCAAACTTCCGCGACGTCCTGAGCTCCATGCTCCATATGTCTGGACAGATCGAAGGCGTCTGCTGCGCGGCTCTGGGATGCTACCCCGACTTCATGAACCGAGATCGTTCTTGTGATTCTGGGCGTAGGATGCGGCTGGTTGGCGTCATGGCCATGGAGATCGATGCTGCGACACTGGAGATTCAAGTTGCGCGGCTATACTCCTATATGCTGCTCACCGATTGCTACTTCGGCCTTGTCTCGTGCTACACCCAGACCTTTGCTTGCAAGAGGCTGCCGGGGTTGGAGAGATGCGTGTGGGTCTCGCCTCCAGTTCTCTCCGACAGTGGCGACGCGCTCAAGGCCTGTGCTTTTGTGGCTTCGCTGAGCCAGAGCTTTTCTCTTGGAGAAACTCCAACTCTCCCAGAGCTCCGAGTTCCAACGTACTGCAACTTCTTCTTTGCGAGCAGCACGGGGCCTCGCCCGTTTGATCGCGCGCCGATCCTTGCAAGGCTCCGGGTGCTGGGGAAGGAGCTGAGTGTCGCAAACATGGACAAGCTCGTCGAGGGGCTTGCATGGCTGGATGAGATCGTGGGGCGAATGGAGCAGCCTTCGTTCTTTTCGCACACTCGGGGAAGGATCACAGCTATGGGGGTGTATAAGGGCGAGTTCGTGCTTGTCAAGTTCCGGGATCTCTCAAACAGCCGGTTCAAGGACACGGACTCGTACCTCCGGAAGTTCTTGCGCGAGGTGGACGTGTATATGAGGCTGCGCGAGTTGCAAGGCGAAGTGATCCCCGAGCTGCTCCAGTATGGATTCATCAGGGGGGCGATGGTGTGCTTTGTGGTCATCACGGACCACGGCCGCGCCGTGAGAATGAAACCATGGGAGCAGCGTTTCTACAATGGTCCCGAGCTGTGGGAGCACAAGAGTAGCATGGTGAAGTCGTGCTTGCGCAGGGTTCATGCTCTCGGGGTGCACTTTGGGGGAGAGCCCCTGTGGCTGAAAAGCGATCGAGGGAGTGAGTATATACTCATTACTATGTCGCATGGTTTTGTGGATGGTGATCGTGCCGGCATGGCCAAGGATATTGAGTTCGTTAACAAGGTATACCCTCAGCCATGAGAGTACTCAGACTGTTTTGCGAGATTTATAAGCTCATAAACTATATGCCGGATCCTAGTCAATTAAAAGTCAAAAAAGTCAAATAAAGTCAATGAAAATTTTAAAAAATCCACCTTTTGGAGTCTTTATCGAGTTTGATATTGATTCGAACGTTTAATAATTATTTCAAATTTAAATATTCAAAAAGAGCGCACTTAGTGATACTTCATCGGCCACGAAAGGCATTGTTGCAGCAAGCTCCATGGCCTCCTCGACACGCCCTGCCCTCGCAAGCACGTCCACGTATCGATTGAAGTGCTCGCGGCTGGCCTGAATGCCCCCATCCCCTTGCATCGACGCCACACACTGCGCCGCCTCCTCCACAAGCCCGGCGTGGGCAAATGCCGCCAACGCACTCAGGTAGCTTGCGCCGCTAGGGCTCCATCCCTCGAGCTCCATCGCTCGCAAAGCGCTCACGCAAAGATCCACCCGGCCATTGCGCGCATATCCCTCGATCATCGCGTTCCAGGAGGTGAGATCGTGGCGAAACTGGAGCCCGGAAAAGAGCCGCTCCGCCGTGTCAAAATGCCCATTCGCGGCACTTGCGACGATCATTGCGTTTGCGGCAGCCGCGTCTCTGTGAGGCATTCGAGAGAAGAAATTCACCGCCTCTTCCCACGACTTACTCTCGCCAAATCCTGCGATCATGGTGTTCCACGACACAATGTTTCTATCTCTCATCTCATCAAACAAATCTTTGGCTTTGTGCATATCTCCCCTCTCGGCTAATGCCGCTAGCATCATATTCCAACACACTGTCGGCGCACGCTCCTTGATCCCCTCGAATATCCTCTCCGCGCCGTACGCGTCGCCATGGCGGAGATATGCTTGGACCAGCGTGGTCTCGGCCACCGCGTCCCGTACGGGCATCTGATTGAACACCCACTGGGCTTGCGCCACGCGTCCGGCTAGAGCATATACCGAGAGCATCGCCTTCCACGCCACGATATTCCACTGGGGCATCCGCGCGTGTGTGTTCCTGGCGGATTCCACGCGGCCGTGGTGAGCGAATGAGGGGATCATCGCCGCCCAGCAAACAAGATCCCGGCACGGCAATGCATCGAAGAGCTCCTTGGCGCGGATCAATCGGCTGGACAGCGCAGTTGCGACGATGACACAGGTCCAGGGCGCGGCTCCCTGCTGCGGCATTCGCTCGATAATCCCCTCCGCTCGATCGATCCTGCCACCGCCCGCCAGCGCCGCGACGATCGCGTTCCAGGCGGCGGGATTTCGCTGCGGCATCGCGTCGAAAATCTCCATGGCCAGCTCCGGCAACGCGCTCTTTGCGACAAGATCCATCATCGCCGTCCAGGAAACAGTGCTGCGCTCCGGCATCGAGTGGAAGATGGCGCTGGCGCGGTCGAAATCCCCGGTGACGGCATAGGCCTGGAAGATCGAGTTCCAGGACACGAGATCCTGCGCGGGCATCCTCAAGAACATATCAGCGGCCGTTTCCATCCGGCCAGCGCTGGCGAATGCCGTGATCATCGTCGTCCAGGAGACGATATTTCGCCCTGGCATCGATAGAAACGCTTGCTCCGCGTGATCGACGCAGCTGCCATGCGAGAAGGCGAGGATCAGAGCGTTCCAAGACGCGACGCTCGGGTCGGGGATCTGATCAAACAGCCACATTGCATTCTCCATTTGCCCTTTCCAGGCAAATGCCGCAAGGAGGGAGTTCCAAGACACCGAGTCTCTCTGGGGCATCTTGTCCAGAAACTCTCTGGCGGTGTCTAAGAAACCTAGCTTCGCGTATGCTGTGATCATAGAGTTCCAGGATACCTCGTTACGGAGCTCCATGGAATCAAAGAGGGATTTGGACCACTGGAGATTCCCGCTTTGGGCATATGACGTTAGGAGAATATTCAATGCCTTTGTGCTGCGCCTATGTCCCAGCATTGGATTTTCATTGAGTGAAAAAGCGTTGAGGATTTCCTTCTCCGTGTGATAGCTCCGCAAAAATCAAACAATGAATTCTTCTCTACCAAAAACCACAGATTTAAATGAGTTTGATTTTTCCGAATAGATTGAAACGAGGAATGCTGCTCGATTTCGGACCTGCCCAGGAGAGAAGAAAAGAAAAACGACGAGAAGCATGTAAGACGCAGAGAAATGCAAAAACCCTGTTGGCGAAAGTTCGATAGTCTCCACAAAAGATCCCTTTTTTCCTCATCGATCATATCTCAAAACCAGCTCTATACCTGGACGAAATCCACAGTCTTTAAGATCGTAGCCTTCCAGTGCGAAGATCATCAGTGTTAAAACTCTAGAAAGCTGGAAATAATTTCTCAGACCTTGCAAGCGAGTGTGCGAGCACTCATCCTCGGTTAAGTAGTTGACAAGAAGCAGGATGCAGTATTAAATCGAGGAGAAAAAACGGAAGATGAAACTATAGTTCTCAGGTTCCGACTTCTGCAAGAAACTGATGAATCAAAACTAATAGAGAGAATTACTAGTTTACAGTTCGGAAAAAATACGCCATCGTCCTCTAGCACGAAAAAAAGAAAACTTTGAGATTACCTCACCTTTCAAAGAAATTCCTCTAGGAGCACTACGAGGACAAACTAAATGCCGTTGATTTTATAGTGCTCATAGAGGAAATCCTTTGGAAGACCTAGCGTGGTTACTTTAATGACATTTAATTAGAGTTGGAGAATTAACTTTATGGCTCTGGGGCAAGAAGATCACAGTTGTCTGGGTCTCTTTGAGCTTCACAATAGGCCTACGAAGAGAGGGAAATAAAAGACGCCAGTCATTCTCAATCCAGACAGAAGCTCCAGCAGGCAAGCTTCTTCTTGGGAACTCACTGGAAACTTTCAAGGAATCTGCAATGAGCTTGCAATCCCTTGGTCACTGGTTCTGGACCTGGAAGAATCCCCACTCCTCGCATATCCTCTTTCGTTGGAGCTCCAAGACCTCGGGAGCCTAGCAAGATCGATCAGTGGACTTCCAGCATCACAAACCATTTCTTCCAGTTCCAGGCAAAGAGATTAGAGATAGAGAGAGGAAAAGCTTGTGAAAGAACTACACGAAGCAAAGGTATGGTGGTCGCGAGCTCTAAATTGACTTGATCAAGAGAGAAAGAGATAAAGAAAGTATGCATATAGATTGTTCATTGGAAGAAATACATTTAGTAACTTTGATCCACATTATGCAGTTGATATAAATATTACTCAAATTTATGACTTAAAAGTTTGTAACTATAATTAATAACCAACATTTTAGTCATTACATAAAAGTTATAAATTGCAACTCTAACTAGTAACATATATGAAATTATCTAGTTTTAAAGTATATATTGTTAAACTGCAATTATATATATATATATATATATATATATATATATATATATATTTGTAAAGATTAACTCTATTTTTCAACTAAATTTTGTATAAATATACAAGTTATCACAAATTACAACATAAACTAAAGCCAATTTTCTAAGTTTATAGCAAGTAATTAAAATTTACAATTAAATTTAAAAAACACAAATAATTTATTAAAAAAATCATTATAATACTTTGTTTAGTAACAAATGGACAGAATTTTTGTAATTTTGTATAAATTACTAATAGCAATATGAAATCAGAGGAAATCACCATCAAATTCTACACAATATAAAAAGAATAAAATAAAATAAAAGTAAGAAAGCATTTTCTATAGAATCTCTATTGTTAGTGGTGAGAAGAGTTCCTCTCACTGGAGGATCAATGATTCTCCCACCACTTTATTTTGAGGCACTAAATAAGAACACTACAATGGAGATGGACTTATCTGGAAAGCGCTACAGGATCTGTTTAATTTTTTATGCATACGGATTATGGATTAAAGTGTGCATACTTTCTTTTCTCCTCTCTCTCTCTCTCGATCGAGTCGATTTATAGCTCACGACCACCATAGCTTTGCTTCGTGTAGTTTTTTCGCAAGCTTTTCTCTCTCTCTCTCTCCCTCTCTCTCTCATGTCTTTGCCTGGAACTGGAAGAAATGGTTTGCGATGCTGGATCGATCTCGCTCCATTTTTCAGGCCGAGGCTCCTGAGGTCTTGGAGCTCCGACAGAGGATAGGAGAGATTGCAAAGGACCACGAGGAGTGGGGATTCTTCCAGATCCAGAGCCAGTGACCAAGGCCTGGATTGCAAGCTCATTGCCGATTCCTTAAAAGTTTCCAACGAGTTTTTCCATCTTCGGCTGGAGGAGAAGAAGAAGCTCTCTCTGCCGGCTGGAGCTTCTGTCTAGATTGAGAATGACTGGTGTCTTTTTTTTTCCCTCTTCATAGGCCTTTTATGGTTGTCTGGGTCTCTGTGAGCTTGACAAAAGTTTTGACAAGCTCAAAGAGACCCAGACAACCACAATCTTCTTGCTGAATCTCATCTCCCAGAGCCTGGGCCTTCCAAAGGATTTCCTCTACCAGTTCTAGGAGGACAAACTCAACGGCGTTGAGTTTGTCCTCGTAGTGCTCGTAGAGGAAGTTCTTTGGAAGGTGAAGTAATCTCACAAAGTTTTCTCTTTTTTCGGGCTAGAGGACAATGGTATATGTTTCCAAACTGTAAAGTACTAATTCTATCTATATGCTTGCTTCAACTTAATTTTGATTCATCAGTTTCTTGCAGAAGTCGGAACCTGAGAACTATAATTTTCATCTTGACACGGTGTTTGCTGGATAGGAAGCTCCTTCCCTTTTTCACCTCGATCCAATACTGCGTCGCGCTTCTTGTCAAGTCAACTACTTAACCGAGGATGAGTGCCTGCCAAGGCTCGCACGCTTGCAAGGTCTGGAAATTTATTTCCAGCTTTCTAAAGTTTAATACAGGTGATCTTCGCACTGGCAGGCTACGATCTTAAAGACAGTGTGGATTTCGTCCAGGTATAGAGCTGGTTTTGAGATATGATCGATGAGGAAGAGAGGGTTCTTTTCTGGAGACTATCGAACTAACAAGATTTTAGCATTTCTTTGCGTCTTACATGCTTCTCGTCGTTTTTCTCTTGGGCAGGTCCGAAATCGAGCAGTTCCTCGTTTCAGTCTATCATTTAAATCTGTGGTTTTTGGTAGAGAAGAATTCATTGTTTGATTTTTGCGGAGCACGCGGAGAAGAAAATCCTCAAAGTTTTCCCATTCAATGAAAATCCTGGAACAAAGGTGCAGCACAAATTGAATATTCTCCTAACGTCATATGCCCAAAGGTTCAGTGGTCCAAATCCCTCTTTGAATCCATGGAGCTGCTTAAGCGGCTGCGTCGATCACGCGGAGCAAGCGTTTCTATCGATGCCAGGGCGAATATCGTCTCCTGGACGACGATGATCACGGCATTCGCTAGCGCTGGCCGGATGGAAACGGCCGCTGATTTTTTCTTGAGGATGCCCGTGTCGTGGAACTCGCTCTTCCAGGCCTATGCCCGCGCCAGCGCCGTCTTGCACTGGATGCCGGAGCGCAGTACTGTCTCCTGGACGGCGATGATGGATCTTGTCGCAAAGACCGCAATGCCGGAGCTGATTTTCGACGCGATGCCGCAGCAAAATCCCACCGCCTGGAACGCGATCGAGGCGGCGCTAGCGGGCGGTGGCAGGATTGATCGAGCGGAGGGGATTATCGAGAGAATGCCGCAGCAAGGAGCCGCGCCATGGACCTGTGTCATCGTAGCAACCACTGTCCGGCCGATTGATCCGCGCCAAGGAGCTCTTCGATGCATTGCCGTGCCGGGATCTTGTTTGCTGGGCGGTGATGATCTCCTCATTCGCTCACCACGGCCGCCTGGAATCCTTCAAGAACACACGCGCGGATGCCCCAGTGGAATCTCGGCGTGGAAGCCTATGTAAGGTGACGCTAGTAACAACGGCCTAGTGACGCTAGTAACAATGCCCGAGTGCTGACGTGGGCGTGCGGAGGAGGAGAAAAGCGATAGGCGTTAAGTGTGAACACATGAAGTGTTTTATAGTGTGTTCTTGTGCTTTAGAAATTAATCTCTCTTGGTTTCTTTGCTTGTGTCCGTGAATGGAGAGTCGGACCACTACAGCGATGCTCTTAGCATATACTCTAGCCGGACGCGTGGCGCAAGCCCAGTGGTTGTTCAATCAGCTGACCAACCGTATTTCCGCCATGGCGACGCGTACGGCGCGGAGAGGATGATTTGGCGAGAGTAAGCCGCGAAAAGAGGCGGTAAATGTCTTCTCTCGAATGCCTCACAGAGACGCGGCGCTGCCGCAAACGCAATGATCGTCGCAAGCGCCGCGAATGGGCATTTGGACATGGCGGAGCGGCTCTTTCCTGGGCTCCAATTTCGCCACGATCTCACTCCTGGAACGCGATGATGAGCGAGGGATATGCTCGCAATGGCCGGGTTGCAAACGATGGAGCTGCGATGGAGCCCTAGGGCTTTCCCTCTGTTAACTTTATGTTGTACATTTAAATCACCTCAACTTATGCATATAGATTGTTATTTGATCAAAGACCTTGATCCACAATCCATATGCATAGAAAATTAAACAGATCTTGTAGCGCTCTCCAGATGAGTCCATCTCCATTGCAGTGTTCTTATTTAGTGCCTCCGATCAAAGTGGTGGGACAATCTTTGATAGAAAGATCTCACCACTGCTAAAGTTCAGTAAAACTCAATCTATGTTATGCTCTAGTCAAAAGTTGAATAGTTCCAAGCTCAAGCATAGCCGTCAACTTTTTCTTATGTCATGTTAGATTTAGAACATTGCCCAGCTTCCGTCAACTTTTCGTAAACTTAGTAAGCAATAGGAAAACGCTTTCTTACTTTTTTTTGTTCTTGTCTTTTATATTGCGTAGTATTTGATGGTGATTTCCTCTGAGTTGGGACCTCCAACCTTCTTGTTCTCGAATCTGACCATAATGTATTCGCCGTATCGAAACTCTTGGTGCTTGTTGACACTTACAGTGAGCTGCGGGAGTGGGCATACTTGAGTGGTGACTCTGGGAACGCACGAAAAAGAAAAAGAGCAGCGAGTTCCATCACGTAATGTAAGACAGTCTTCTAGCGACCGTTGCTCCACACCTGTGAAACTCTAATCCAGAAAGTCGAACAAAGAACAATCGAAGAACACCAGGAACTTTCGAACTTGCTGAACGAATAGGCATCTAAAGCAAGAAGTAAGAACTTATATCCGTCACAAAGAGAACATTCAAGAGCATCAAGAACACCAATCGATCGAAGAAGAATTTCGAGCTTGTGCTGAAAGAACAGGCATAGGAACGAATGGGACGAGTATATCAGAACCATGAAAACAGATTTTACCAGGACTATATCACCAACGTTGACAACAAGGCAGTTTGGTCAAGGCCGGATGATGATCCACTTATCATCCTTGAGGATTTGGAGGCCTTCTACCTCGCTTTGTGCAACAACGCGGAGGATGTTCCCGTCCTGGTGCTTGGACAGGCCGATCTCGTCGGTGGAGTGAGACGGGGGATACTGGATCATTATCAAAGACCCGGCCGAATCACTTTGCCGCGCAATCAAGAAAAGAAGCCGTTCCTTGCGATGCCTCGATCGATCCAGAACAATGCGGGACCTCACCTCACGAATCATTGAGTCGTGGCCGCCAGCGGCGCCTTTGGAATCGCGGAGTAAAATGTGTTTTTAGGGTGGTGAGAGACGTTGGCGATGCTCCAGGAGCAGCAGCCGCAGCTAGCTACAGGGCCTCTAACACAATGTAACGGCGTGGACACGTTTGCTGTCCAGCAGCTCGTGGTACTGAGCCTTTCTTCGACGGTGGCCCCATGTATTATAACGCCAAGATCTTGTTCGGGTTACTGAATTGGAGCGATCATGAGCTTGCGCATGCTATACTAAATCTTCCGTGGGAATGATCTCTTCTGGAAATGAGCAGCTTTGAGAAGGCTTCGAATATAGTCTGGCTACCTTCGCCTGCGAGGAAAGAGGATAGACCGGAATACAACATGTTTTGTTCCCGTATATAGTACCACATTTTTGTATATTCCTCAGAATCCCGGAGACCGAGCCAGATTGAGGCCGGAAAGGCGAGCCTTTTTTGCTCTGGTCCTCATTTTCCTGGAAAAATACACAACAACTTGTTGCACGATGCAAATGAAAAGCCAAAGCTTACTGAGTGCAGCCAAGAAATCTGATCAATGACAATCTAAAATGCAGCTCGCGGGACGCTTGCAGAGGAGAAGCAGTGAGCTCGATCGATCGATTCGGCAATAGAACCCTGGCTCAGAGCTTCTGAAGGCGTTGCCTGTCAAGAAATCTGATCAATGACAATTCAAAATGCAGCTCGCAGGACGATTACAAAGGATTTGGAGGCGCCGCGAACTCGATCTAGCGATTCCAAAGGCTTTTCAACCAAGTTGTGTTCGATTCCTGTTTCGTGAGCGTGATAGGACGTGTCCTTCGCGAACCAGCTGCGCCCATGTCCTACTCCACTGCACCGGCAGATCGCCGATCGATTGCGGGAATCTCATCGTACAAATATATGGCGATCTGGTATCTCTGGCTCCACGGATCGGCCCAAATTGATCGGGCTCCTCGAGGGCGCTTGGCGAGATCCTCGGGGACGCGCACCTCGGGGCTGGGCCGCATTCCTCAAGTCGGTAATAATATTCCAGGCAGAGGCAGCGCTCAGATCTTTTGCCAAAGGACACTGATTCGAGTCAAAATATATCAATTACTAAATGCATAAATGCATATAAAGATTATGAATTATAGAATTGATTTTATAATTCCAATCAATGACGTTTATAATACCTTTATCATAATTTAGTAATGAAAAGATTTCTTGACGATTTAATAATGAAAGATTTTCCTACATTTTATAGTATTTTTAAATTCAAAATACTTTTTAAGTATAATTAAAAATATAAAATAAAATCAAAAGGTCAAATTCTAGCTATCACCATTTCTATTTTTATTCAAATGAATCTTTTTTTCATATGTTTGTTCTTTTCAATTTGCTCCTTTTACTTTTCTTTCCCAATCCTAAGAAATATTATATGTGTTTGTTTATTTTGAGTGGGTGTTGTTGAAGCCATCTTTATTCTAATAGTTTAGAAAGTATTTAAGAATTTAAATATATAATTAATATTTGTAAATTAATGCACATTATTAAACTATTTATCACATGTTAGTTTGTTGCTTTGTTCATCACTGTATTTATAATAATTTATGATTTTATTGTTTTTAATTAATTTTAAGCTTCTAAAACTATGTAGTAATTCTATAAATTTATTTCAAAGAAGATATCATTTACCTTTAACTCATAAATTTATTTATTTCAAGTGTATAATTCTAGGTGTCAACTTAATAAAGAGATATATAGCTACAAAGAATAAAATATAATATTCAAGAAAATTAATATTATATTTTATAGTTATATAAAAAATCTTTAAATAAATTTATATTGTTATATATGGAACTAAATCTAATCTATCTATACTTCTATATAAGCAACAGTATAAACCCCAATAAATATATCTATTCTTATATCCTAAACATTCACATTAGTGGTGATGAGGGCATTGTGATTTATTCTTTGAAGAGCAAATTTTTTTGGCAATACTTTGCTTTAGTGATCAGAATTGTGTTTTTATTTTTATTCCTTCATTCTCTTTTAAATTTACATCTATATTAACTTTATGCAAGATTTATAATTTTAGCTATCACTATACTTAGATTTGTTCTTCTTTTTTATATTCATTGCATTGCCTTCTTCTGCTATATTATGCTATCATTGATTAAAGAATATATCACTTAAGGCTATTAATACTATTTTGTTGGATTGAGCTTTTGGCATAATGGGGCATGATCATATTGCTGTTGCACTTATCCTTGATGTATTACCATCTTTAGCTTTTGTGGGACATGATTAAATAACTTTACTATTCTTGATGTTTGTCATCTCCCATTGATGTGGATTATGATCATGATATTGATTGAAGAACTATAAATGATGTAGTTTAGCTTTTGGAAAATGTTCAAAGATTAAATTTATGGGAAAACAATTTTTACAAGCTTGAATGATTCTAGATTGTGATGAAAAGTTTAATTATTATGAAGATAGTTTTAAAGATAAAATAAAGATTTTGTGGAGTAAATGTTAATCCTTTAATCTATTATTTGATAGTTTTTCTTTACCATTTACATTTTCCCAACCTTTTTCTTATTTCTCACCTAACCCACCTTCTTATGTTCCTAGTGTTTCATCTTCATTTATAGTGTTTTCTTCTCCTAACATATCAATTATTTGTGACTTTTATAATTTTTATTCTCATTCTTAGTCTAGTATTGAGTTGAATATTTTTTGTCATCTTTATACTAATTTAGATATTAAGTATATACATGAAGTTAAAATTTTTGTTTTGTTTCATTGATAAAGTATTTAATCAATTCTAGTGTTGAGTATTCCCATGTTCCAAGGCTGAATTACTTTAGTGAATGTTCTGAGTTAAATATGTGTCCCCACTTGTGAATCCCACTAAAAGCTTTTGCTTTACCATTATTGCTAAAAAGTTTATATATTCTCGTGAGAGTGTAGACATTTTTATTCATAAAGGTTTAAACATAGAAGGAAAAGGCTCATGAACAAAAGTAAATTTTCCCATCTTAAATATAGAATTATGTATTAAGATGGTTGAGTAGTGTAAACATTTTATTTATATTGTAGTGGCTAAAGTATTTTATAACAAGAAGTCCCTTATTTTCCAAGCTTTGAGCATATATCTTGTTTATTTCCCCATTTTTGCATTGATAGTTATTGAAAAAAGTTTTTTAAATGTTTTTTCATCCACTTTTTCTCCTTCCACAATATTTATTCTTTAATTTTTTTTGTTTCTTCTCTTTGCTTTAATTTTTTAAACTTTTTTTTTCTTTGGAAGAAGGGGTAGAGGTGATAAACCCTGATAATGGAGTGAGGATAAGCAAATACAATGAACAAATGACATGGTTTGTGAAATGAGGATGAATATAACAAGTTTGAATGGAATATTTAACCTTGATATAATGAGGCCAAATGGATGCAACAGTGAAGTGAGGTTAAATATAAATAGTAGAGTGCGAATGAGTGTAGCAAGTCAAAACAAAACTAATGCATTAGAAGGATAAGAAAAATATAGAGAATTGACAAAGTGAGTTTAACCTTCATATATATTGCTAAATGAGAACAAATGTCGTAACTCTAAGTTAACATAAATCTTAAATATTAACCAAAGGGAAGATACAAAGATGAGTTCTATTTATAATTGTGAGTTTGAAGTAATAGTGGTTTTGAAGGATTGTCAGTGAGCAAATGTATTATTTATTACAATAGTGCTTTATGAATTGCAATGGCTTTTGAAGTTTTTTGTTTCAATTCAAAGTTATAATTTCAAGGTTGGTTTAAGCATTTGCTAGTTGCATACAGAATTGCAATTGGTTTATCAAGAGTTTATAATCAATTGATACTTATGCCATAATTTTAGGTTTCATTTATCAACAACTATATTAATATCTATGGGAGTTTTGGATTTTTATAGTAAGTTCATATTTGTCCAGCAAAAACATTAGATATTCCACTTGATTTATTATCATCACTTTTTCATCTTTCAAAGAAAAGGATGGTTAAGGTCTATATATATATATATAACCCTACCTAAATCATATGCTAATTATAGTTTATAAACTATTCCTTTGGATTGAATATAGTCTATCCATACTTGTATATAAGTTAGGGTCTAAACCCCAATTAATATAACTATTTCTATATCCCACTCATAATATGTATTTTAAATTATACTATTTTAGTTAAGTTTAATAAAAAATTTGATATTAATTTTAAAATTTATTTGTGTATAGATATTGTTGTAAGTTATCTATACTTTCTGAAAGTATAACTTTAAACTTTATTATTTTTATTCTTTAATAATCATGGTGTTTCTTCTTATTTGAGTTATATGATTTAAGACATTATTAAGGTATAAAGCAGCAAAACAAAAAATTTATTGACTATCCTTCTATACTGAAAATGTAGTGGACTCTTTTATTATATACACATTTAAATTAATATTACAAAGTTTATATATAAAATATTAAAATTAATTGTTGGTATTTTTATTTTTATTAAAATATCATAAAAAAACATTTATGGTGTTGTTACTAAAGAAGACACAACTTTAGTTGGTACACCTAGGAGGTATTATGTTTTTTATGTGGCTAGAAGGTGTAAATAAATAATAATATTTATTTTCTATTAGTTTTTATTTTAAAAATAACTTAAATTAATTTAAAAATTTAAAGTAGATTAATGTAATTTATTTCTAATAATGTTTTTGGAAAGAATAATATTGAGAATCTTGAATTTGTAAATTAAAATAGAAAAAGTTCATGCTACTTCTAAAATGGTAATATGAATCTTGTTGCAATGATGCTTGGAAGCAATCAAAGCGCAGTCGGCGGGCCAATCTTTACACCAGGATAATCGAATCTCATGATCCCGGTGAGGAACAAGCATATATGCTCGAGCACAGTGGGGTACTTTCCAAAATTTCACCACCCACGGACACACGACACACGACACGAATAAGAAGCAGGGATCCAAGTTGAGAATCGCAGGCTTTGGTTTTGTATTGTTTTCTTTCCCCCAGGGACAACACGCAAACAAAAATGTGTTTATTTTGGCCTTCCAGTGTCCTGGGAAAGAAAAAGAATGCGCACAGCAATGGGTCAGCGAGAGAGAGCGGACGGTATGAGCCACCAGACGTGGCGATTCCTTGGCCGTCCGCTGGGGGTTTTCCCACCGTCCATTGCTCTTTTCCTTTCCCCTTTAATTTTTTCCGGCATCGCAGCTGTAATGCATGATTTCCAAGAAGGCGGTCTCTCGAGTATGTCCACCGGACGAAGAAGATCGCATTTCTTTTGAGCAATGAATTCTACGCCTCTCGTGGTGCCGGGTAAGCCCCAGCTTTTCTTTTCTCCTCTCTCTCTCTCTCTCTCTCTCTCTCTCTCGATTGAGTCGATTTATAGCTCGCGAGTCGCGACCACCATAGCTTTGCTTCGTGTAGTTCTTTCACAAGCTTTTCCTCTCTCTCTCTCTCTCTCTCTCTCTCTCCTTCTCTCTCTCTGATCTCTCTGTGTCTAGAACTGGAAGAAATGGTTTGCGATGCTGGAATTCCACTGATCGATCTCGCTCCATTTTTCCAGGCCGAGGCTCCCGAGGTCTTGGAGCTCCGACGCCAGAGGATAGGAGAGATTGGAAATGCCTGCGAGGAGTGGGGATTCTTCCAGGTCCAGAACCACGGCCTGGATAGCAAGCTCATTACCGATTCCTTGAAAGTTTCCAGCGAGTTTTTCGATCTTCCGCTGGAGGAGAAGAGGAAGCTCTCGCTGCCGGCTGGAGTTTCGCCTGTCCCGATTGGATTTTGCTGTGATAGTGGCCTGGATGACAAGGTGGAGAACAAGGAACATATGTTCTTCTTTGCCGAGGATGGGAAGAAGGCGACCAAAAATGGTGGTAGCTACGCTCAATACAATGTCTGGCCTGACACTCCAGCGAGCTACAAGTAAGCAAAAAATGTCTCTTCCATTTTCTTTCTGGTCCACCATCTTTTTTCTCTATTCTTCTCGATTCTTCTCTTTTGTTTTGGTTGCTTCATGCTGTTTGATTGTTCGTGGAGTTCTCGCTTAAACTATTCTTGTTGCTCGCTCGATCAATCTCTACCTTCTCATTTTTTAGTCTGGATTCTATGAGCGTGGGATGATGTTGTCATTTGCTTTTAGTTTTTTTTTCTTCTCTCTGTAGATAGATTATAAAGCTTCGCTTCGCTTTCTTCTTCTCTCTCGTCTCATCACGCTCACAGATATATTTTCCGGTTTCTGTTCTCTTTTTCCACAGTTTTCGTACTGTCTAGATTGAGAATGACTGGTTGTCTGGTTGTTTTTCCTCTCTTCATAGGCCTATTATCAAGGACAGGCTTCTCAAGGAGACCCAAACAACCGCAATCTTCTTGCTGAGCCTCATCTCCCAGAGCCTGGGCCTTTCAAAGGACTTCCTTTATGAGCACTACGAGGACAAACTCAACGCTTTGATAATGCTCCACTATCCCCCGTCTCACTCCACCGACGAGATCGGCCTGTCCAAGCACCAGGACGGGAACATCCTCAGCGTTGTCGCACAGAGCGAGGTGGAAGGCCTCCAAATCCTCAAGGATGATAAGTGGATCACCATCCAGCCGCGACCAAACTGCCTTGTTGTCAACGTTGGTGATATAGTCCAGGTAAAATCTGCATATGTGTCAAGCATAGTAATCAGGAAATCCCTTGATCCAATTCGATTCATGTTTTCATGGTTCTGATATGCTCTTCCCGTTCGTTCATATGCCTGCAGCACAAGCTCGAAAGTTCTTTGTTCTTCTTCGATCGATTGGTGTTCTTGATGCTCTTGAATGTTCTCTTTGTGATCATATCTCCTACGTGACGTGTTGTGGATATAAGTTCTTAGTTCTTGCTAGATGCATATTCGTTCAGAAAATTCGAAAGTTCTTGGTGCTCTTCGATTGTTCTTTCTGGATTAGAGTTTGATGCTTAAGTATTCAGATATTTTCACACAGGTGTGGAGCAACGATCGCTACAAGAGTGTCTTACACCGCGTAATCAACAACAAGGCAGGGACTCGCTACTCTTTTTCTTTTTCGTGCGTTCCCGGAGTCACCACTCAAGTATGCCCACTGCCGCAGTTCACTGCAGGTGTCAACGAGCCGCCCAAGTACCGAGAGTTTCGATACGGCGAATACATGATGTTCAGATTCGAAAACAAGAAGGTTGGAGGTCCCAACTCAGAGGAAATCACCATCAAATACTACGCAATATAAAAGAAAAGAGTAAGAAAGCGGTTTCTAATTACTAAGTTTAAGAAAAGTTGACAGCTGGGAATGTTCTAAATCGGACATGACATAAGAAAACGTTGACGGCTATGCTTGATCTTGGAACTATTCCACTTTTTACTAGGGCATAACATAGATTTGTGTTCTGCTAAACTTTAGCAGTGGGGAGAAGATCCATAATCTGGATTCCTCTCACTTTGTTTGGAGGCAGTAAATAAGAACACTGCAATGGAAATGGACTCATCTACAAAGTGCTATAGAATCTGTTTAACTTTTTATGCATATGGATTATGAATCTTCAAATAACAATCTATAGGCACGGAAGATTGCAGCCTGGTGATGATTAAAATTTACAACATTGCTAAAAGTCAGATTAAGTTAATCTTGGCTCCAAACCAAAGAGTTTTGTAGAGGGAAAGAGGTTTTAGAAATGCCAACGGTGGAGCTAGATGAGAGCTCCCTGCTGGACGTCTTCACCAAGGTGGGCAATGCACAGCAGCTCGCGATATTCACTGGCGTGCAAGCAACGGTGGCAGCTGCGCAGGGCCACACTTCGAATTTGATTGAGGTTAGTGGCAGGGAGGAGCTGAGGGGCTCTGAGGATGCCATCTCCCCAAGTACAAGGCTGCCGGCTCAAGGAGCTCAGAGTCGTTAGCGGAAACGTGACCAGGTTGAAGCTAACGGTTACCGGCTTGCCTGGGCTGCTGACTACCTTCAATGCTTTCCCTCGAAGCTTGGGAATCATGGGGACCGTTGAAGAATCCTGTTTGGTCGACACCTCTCGGCTCTGGTCTCATCCAGGTCTTCACCAGCGAGCAAAAGATGACCATGGACAATTGGTTTGGCTGCGTGGATGTTGATTCTTTTCTTTCCAATGGTGTTGCACTCAATGGGAGTTTCGTCTTCTTACCAATGGTGTTGCAGTCATTTTGGGGGTGTCTCAAAGTGCAAGGACTTAACTACTACACCCAACGCAATGGTTCTCAGGGATTTACTTGAAGATCATCAAGTCAAAGAGCTTGTGATTCACTGCAAGAAGATAGAATGTCTAGTTAGCAAACAAGTGAGAAACATAAACCTATAAACCATTTTTTGCAAATTTTTAATTTTATTATTGGTTAAGTTTTATTTAATAAATAAATAAAAATAAAAATAACTATATATTTACAAATAATAAGGATCTTCTAGTCTACAACTGGTTCTTACAACTCTACCATTTATATAAAAAGTTTAATGCTTACAAACATATCTATTTATTCCTATGACTTGTTGACCATGTCCCTGAGGGCAACCCCCATTTAATGGTGTACATAAATCAGTCTCCTTGATTAAAAACCCATAACAATAAGATATAAGTGTCTTTATACCCTTCACTTTACCTTAGTAGAAGATTGAAACTTGAATTTAGCTTTGCTTTACTAGGGGGTTGGGATTTAAACCCAACCTCTGTAGATTATGTTTATGGATTTGACATCCCTTTAGGGAGCTGGGTGTAGCTCTTTATGCATTATCGACCTAGCTAAACTTATATTAATTAGTTTACCTTTAATGCACCTTCGGGTCCTAATATATGACATTCCTCAATTTCATAAATGGATGCTTTAATTGAACTTTGCATAAGTACATAAAATTTTACTTTG
Organism: Selaginella moellendorffii; assembly: GCF_000143415.4. Taxonomy (NCBI): domain Eukaryota; kingdom Viridiplantae; phylum Streptophyta; class Lycopodiopsida; order Selaginellales; family Selaginellaceae; genus Selaginella; species Selaginella moellendorffii. The sequence goes on from NW_003314317.1 coordinate 833,127, forward strand.
CAAAATTCCTCTATTAGATTTTGAGTGTTTGCCAGGTTATCTTTCGATTCCTATATTACTTTGCAAAGAGGAAATCCTTTTCATTTCATATGAAATTCTTTCACCTCACATCCTTGTTGTTTACTCTTGTATGCATTGAGGATGGCTTTAACTTTGTATTTCTCCTCCCTTTAAATAACCTTGGATAAAGGTCTTATTTAGTTTTTGTGAAGCAGATCCTTAAAGTACGGCCTAAGTAAGTTCATGTGGAATATCATCTTTAGTTATGTTTGGCTAGTGATACTTTCTCTTGAGTAAGCCCATTGTTTTAGGCATTCCACTGTGTTTTATAAAAGGTCCATCATGACACTTTTTTAATGTTACCTTCTTTAATTCCTATGGAATATACACCCTCATTTACTTATAATAAATGAGTCTATTGTATTTCATATAACCCATTTTCTCTTCTTTAAGTAACTTGACTCTTTAGTGGGCATCCTATGCCTTTTAGTTCCTTAATAACACTTCCTATGCTAGACCATCATCCTCATATGTGTAAACAACTAATGAAAACAATTTAGGAGATGATCCATGGAGTTCAAGTATAAAGGGAAAGGGCTTATAAATAAGAGGGTTAAGGGTCTTAAGATATACATTCTTGGGTTTGCTATGTTGAGTGACTTCCCGGGAAGTCCAAACTCAGAAACTTACATTGGGTTTTAAGTTCAACTTTGTTAGTTAGTTAAAGAAATCACACCATATATTAATTGATATCTGGCAGGTTTAGTTTACTTTGGCTAAGTTCAACCCAAAGGGTAAAGTGTCAAGAGAGTGGGGCTTTTGGGAGAGCTACAACTCTTAACTTCCATTCACGAAAGCATAAACTTGTAGGGAAGCGTCATAGATTATAATCAATCAAAAACAATAATTTAAAAGACAATCCATGGAATTCAAATATAAAGGGAAAGGGCCTATGAATAAAAGTGCACCCCCTTTTTCAATCAGTTAATAGTTTTGGGATATTTGGAGTTAAATGTCTTTAGGTTTGAATAGTACTGGTTGAGTGACCTCCAACCCAATCCAAACTTAGGGGTTTACAATACATTGTTTGCACATTATCCCAAAAAATTGTTGTTACATTGAATATTGCTAATTTTAAGCTTGCTTTTTGACTTAGAGCATCTGCCACAATATTGCTTTTCTCATGTTTATATAGAATTTCACAATTGAACTCAACTAAAGTATTGGCCCACTAACCTTGTTTTCCTCAGAAGTTAAAAAGCTATGATAAAAAGTGTTTTGTTGCCACATTATCCATATATGCTTTGAAGTGCCTCACAAAGTAATATCACTACTTTAAACACAAAAATATTGTCTTAGTTCCGAGTTGTCCTCTTGTGAACATCAAATTCAAGTAGGAGTATTTAACTTTACATTGCTTTACCTTTAGATCTTGGACCACTAGTCTTCAATCTCTTGAAGACTAGTGGGGGGTCTTAGTTCATACTTGGGAACTATTTGAAGGAACTTTTTCTTATAATGCTGGGACATAAAACAACACACCAAATGAATCCAGATGAGTAAAGACAACATTTTTTGTTTTTCACAGTTTATAATTTATATTATTGCTGAACTCATGCACCAGCACACGTCCACACGTTGCTATAGACTTCACTGCCACTAAAAAAAAATAAAAAATCCAAATAAATAGTTGGATCTTGACAATCTTTAGAAGAGAAGTGTATGTTTCATTTCATTTTCGATTGAGAGAGGGGTGTTTTATATACGTGGTTGGTGTATGTAGTTGCTAGACTGTCTTGGGAAAGAGATCAGATTCGTTGAAAATTTTGTCTCCACTACTGCGTCATATTTCCATCTTGTTGCTTATCCAAGTACCACGTCAAGACTAAGATGGCAGTGTCCACAACTTTTGACAAAAAAATATTGACTCAATATCCCATGGATAGATTGACTCGAGATTTCTTACTTGGCTTTCTTTCTTTTTAATTTTTCATGTTCTAAATTCATTCTGGTCATTCTGGTCACTGCGAACGTTCAACAACTTTCCAGAAAAACATTAACATTTTCAGGGCATGAACACGTATATAGAGATCACAGAAGACTCATAGGACTCCACTCATCCGCTGTCAACCCAAATTTTCATGATTCGAGATGATCCCGTGGTTCTTCGAGAGCCGAGGCTAACTAACTTTGGCGATTCTTCAGCGGATGCAGCGGCTGCCATTCCCCTCGCTGATATCGATGGCATCTGTTGTCATACCCGTACCAATTGCATTGCGCAGCGAAAACCATTCCAGTAACATCCTCTGTGTAGCGCTGCGCCATATCGGATTGATCGCTTGACAAGAGTTGATTGGAGCATCACAACCAGGCCTAGGCACACCTAGCGGTGGGAGTGGAGGTCGGGGGGATCACAAGGCACCAATGGATTGATTGAAAGTCGAGGGATTTGGAGAAGAGAGGAGGAGGAGCAAGAGAGATTCAGATATTTTATATCAAGGCCTGGACAATTTATATATTATTGCTGGAACTCATGCAATGCCATCCAGCATCGCATGATACATAAAACACGTTATCAGTGTCTTTATTCTTGTTTCCAGACCTTTGGCACTGCAGAATGATGAAATCAAAGGCAATTATGATGCTGATTCTTAACTTGGGCTTACCCCGTGAAACAAGAGGTTTCAGTTGCGCCAGCAGCGATTGTTGCGCCAGCTCCAACCCCTCTGGCAACGGTGGCAACTATTGTCATACCAATACCACCCCGACTGGCAGCGCTGGGCAGCAGCCTTTGTGATTCCTCCCACGTCCACGCCCATGGCCAGCATCATCACAAACATGGCGAGCGCCAAAAACAACACGAAGAAAGCCTTGTTCTCCATGATTTGCTGACAGACTAAGAGAAGAGAGAAGTGGTTGATCTGTGAGGCAGGAGGGGCTCATATTTATAGCTCGAGACAGCACACAATGCTTAATGGAGTCTACAGAGTTGTCTTGGGATGGTAGTCCTTATCTTGTAGTAGAGCTCCGTGTTTGGGAATTTCTTCTCTTTTCTATACTGCTGGGATCCACATAATATCTTATGCGCTCTCCAACCCTTCAAATGAAGTTTTGATTTGTTTATCCAAAGTCAGTCACTTTAGCTCGCCATTCCTCTTCTACCGTTTCATACTACAAGGTTGGAGATAGAGAAAGCCAAGGAATTTAGCTCGAAAGATCCTAGTGTTTGAAAGCGACACGTGTTCTTGTAAGCCTTGGCCTGTGAGTTGTTGGTGGTATTCCACTCTCTCAGTTATGTTGTTTCTTTGTCTCCATGCTCTCTCAGTCATCCGTCCATGGAACATTTCTTGTGAAACCATGCTGTTCTCAAAACGTAAACAAGTAAGTGCCCAGCAAATGTTGAACGGTTGGCTAACGTAGATTTGGTAGAGAGTGGACATCTAATTCTGGTTAGCTGATTAGACTAGCTAGAAGTGCATGCATATGGCTATGACTGAATCTCAGTGATTAGCTAGTAGATATGATAGGAGAAAGCTTCTATTTCTCAGCACCACCAACAGTGGCAGCAACAGCATGAGCATGCCTATCATGCCTCTTCTTCATGGCAGTCCATTCCAGTTTTGCCCCCAATTACTTGCCCAATTCCAACAGCAATGCAGCAACACTATTACACCCCTCTTCTGGTGCAACCAAACATTGCCTCTCCCTATACCCTGCAATGCATGGCTGAGGCCAAAGCATATGATGTGGCATGGTGATTTTGATGATACTAGGCCTGATCCATCACCTACAGCTCATTCCGGGCCGGAAATGCCATAATCACCAAGCAGAGAGATTGCAGTAGCGCAATGCCACCAAGTGGATGGTTATGCCTAAGCTCTGAGCCCACCTCCTCCGCCCTCTTCGCATTGTCACAAGACACTGTTTTGTAGCTTTTGCACGTCATTAGGGTATTGGGAGAGTGATGATTTTGTTCTCACAAAGTTGCTGATAGTGCAACTCTTCACTAGAGAATGCTTAAGTCTTCAAGAAGCAGAGAAGGAGAACAGAGAACGTGCTGACCTATATTGGCAACCCTCACCAAGGCATTTGGCAAAACCAGCACATGTTTGCCAGCAAGTGATGCTCCACGTTTTCTTAAGGCATCATGATGTCTTTTGTAACACTATGGTAGAGGCCATGTGCATATCCCACCACCTGCTATGAGAGATGGCCAAATTTCCACAATTTGTATGCAACTTATGAATTGTGAGCTTTTTGCCACTATCTGGAAAACCAGGAAACATCTTTGATTTTGAGGCCCTCTTTCTCCTGGCAAATAGTGGTCTACACTCAATGGGGGCATGTGACAATGCCTAGTGTGCTTGGAGTGACCTCTAGGCATCTACCAGCTTTGGCCTCCAAAGAAAATGTTGCTGCCATATGGCATGTCATGTAACAACACAACACCAACTGGCTCATCCAAGCTATTGAAGGCTGCTTGACTGCTAGAAGCTTGGAGAATTAGAGGCATAGTTTCAGCAATTACTTACTCTAGGCATTTGATAGGAATTATGTGAGTTTTTTCTGGAATGGCATTTATGTATCCAAACTTTAGCAGGAACTGTAGCAAAGCTTGTCTAGAAGTATAAGGCAAGGAACTGGTTGCTTACCAGAAAGGGGTCCGGGCAAATCATGTGGTGCAATCAGCTGAGCTAGTCTTTGCCTTTTATCCTTTGTTATGAGATTTAGGAGCTACTACAATATGTGTTAGAACCTTGACACTTCTTACACAATACATCATGTTCTTTAGAACTCAAGTACACACCTAGCTCCACCCTTTTCACGTTGACTTAGTATACTCGAGCAAAAGCCTTCCCTTTTGATCTAATAAATTTAGAACATTAAAAGTGTTTTAAATGAATCCAAAACTTAGAGCCAAAAGTGGCTAGTATATAAACCTGCATACCAAGCTGAAAAATGCTCTTTGGATCAAGCTTTCATAGAATTCTTGGGCTATATTGTCTTGGATCCTTCCAAGGTTCACATTGTAGTTTATTGGAAGCAACTATCAAGTGTTTATGATATCCAATGCTTCTTGGGCTTTGTAAGTTTTTATCAATGACTCATTTGTGACTTCACTCTTCCTTTGGTAAATTTCACTTTTAAATTATGTTTAGATAGCTGAGACAAATCTCTACTTTCAAATTCGCACATATTCTATTGCATTTGGATAACAACAAATTATATTTTAGAATGTTGTCTATGCATAACTAGCCTTTTTGAATATGTTCGTGCTTGTCCATATTTCCATTTTTTGTGCTTGGGGTGTTATTTTTATGTTAGACAAGTATATAACTTGATGATATGAGCATAGTGTTTAGGTTTTGTGAAGGTAAATTGAAGAGTGATTATTAGTTGCTTTGTGATTAGTGATTGTTTGTAGACCTCATCAAAGACTATTAACACTTGCTTCACTTGATAATGATTTAGCAATGATAAACTTACTTTGTCGGATGGTATTGCAAAGGATTGTGTCATTGTCCTTACATGGTTTTTTCCAAGTTAGCATATTGATTCCATCTCTGACGATTTCATTTGGTTGCATTTAGTCTAGTGATTCATTCTTTGATAATATGTTATCTATAGCTGAGTATTGTTGAAGGTTTGGTCTCAAATACTAAATAAAGTATTTTTGATTTCGGTTAGCTTGGTTGTTTGAGAGTGTTGAGTGGTGATTCACTCTTACTTTCTTTTAGCTTTGTTTTAGTGTTGATGATGTTGAAATGATGCCTTGCTATTGACATTATTGAAGTTAATATTGAAGTGAGATGGAATGTTTTTCTATAGAATTAATATTAAATTTCATTAGTTTTGATGTAGATAATGTTGAAGATTTTAGTTATAGCTTTTTGTTATTGGCAACTCAACTCATTTGAACACTAATATAGTTGCTAACTAATAAATGTATAAAGACAATTTAAGTTAGTCATGTTCTAGACAAAATTGTTTAGTAGGGGTTGAATTATAGATTATACTAGCTTTAGAGAGGAAGAGTTAGTGATCGATATAAGAGTGATTGAATCCTTATTGAATTTGAATTAAGATTATATTGATCATTGATGATTCTTATTGCATTTGTTATTCAAAAAGAATTCATAGAGGATTATTTAATAATCAGTTGTTGAGTATAGTTTTGTTATATTTGGCTTTTTGGTTGATGCAGACATGCTCTTCATTAACTTTTGCATTATAAAGTTTAGCATTTGGAGATGTTGAAGAGGATGTTGTGAGTTATATTATAATTTCTTTTTTGGTATTGATATTAGTTCATGCAAGATTTGTGATCATTATTAGGTAAGACATAGCTATAATCTTCTTTAAGCTTTTGGTTCTTTGAATTTTATGTTCATTGTTTCATTTGTTAAGAGTTGTTAGGGAAGGCATTTTAGCTCATTCGCTTTGATGTTTAAATTGGTATTTACAATCATTGGTGGTAGTTGATTATTATCTCTCTCTCTCGATGTTTTGTATTCTGTTTTAAAAGGGTGTGACCATGTAAACAACTTTAACTGCCTATTTACAATAGTCAATCTAAACCTTACTGATGGGTTTAATTTTTTTGTTCATAAGGGTTGTGATTTGTAAATAGGGGCATATCATCTTTTATAAGCTGGATGATATCTAGAGTAACAAAGGTGGGTGACTCTGTTGGTCATTTTTTTATCAGTGATGGCTAAAAGGTGTTTGAGTTGGTAATGCATTTGCATTAAACAAAGAAGTTACCCTCTAACTCATTTAAGTTGGCACATTTCTCACAAAGTGTGAATATCTTGAATTTTTTCTAAAGTTGCAATAGTCTAGACTAGAGTAAATATTAACAAGGATGTCAATCTTCCCTAAGAGGGGGAGAGTGTTGCAAACATAATTATAGGTATTGAAAGATATTCATTGGCAAATCTTTTCAAATATTCTTTTCTTACTACCAAGATGGCATGAAGTTAATATTGCTAGACCTTTTATCAATTCCCCTTATACTAGTGGAGTTAACTAGGCATTTTAAGTGTTAGATTTCCTATATATTATTAGCTAAGCAACTAGTCTAGAAGCAAGAATGAAGTAAGCACCCAATGCAAAGTGCTCCATGGCATTAACATCTTGCAAACTTATCTAGCATAGTAAAGAGTTCTTGTCTTATTGTGTTTTGCACTGGCTAGTGAAAAAAACCCTTATGTATTATGACTAATCCTTTAATATTGCTAAATGATATTTTACCGTGTTTGCTAAACACTTTTGCTATTAGGCCTCTTATTCTGGTCCTATTGGCTACTTATGGAAAGTGTTTAAATCTGTTAATTGGGCATATCTACAAAATTTAGAGATTGTCCTTAGTACAATGGTGTTGTTTTTACTTAAACTTCATAATGCCAAAGCTAGTGAAGAGCATGTTTGCATCAATACAAAAACTAAGCATAATGAAGTTATGCTTAACAAGTGATCATTTAATTGATCCTTCACCAGATTCGCAATATAACATGATTCTGTATTTAATAAGTTTTTGTGATTGTCTCAAAGACTAACTCCTAAGACTAAGGTGAAAGCCCAAAACATGTGTTCCTCTAGAGGAGGGGGTTTGGGGGTTTCAAATATATAGTAAGGATAATGAGTAGGTTGAGCAATAGTTGACCAACTTAAGGTATAATCAAGCTCCCATTTGCATATCTATGCTTGTTTTGTGTTTAATTTGGGTTTAAGCCCAAGCTCTATACTATGCTAGTTGGTGAAGTACTTATATCCTCACATTAAACCACTAGTATATTGAGATAGCACTAAACTTTGTTTGGCTTTGCTTTATGTATTGGTCTTGGAGTTGGGATGTTAAATGTTATGACTGTTTTTATATCATTTAGTATTCCTATCCTTTTGCTCCTTAGGTTGTACACTTGATAGTTGTTTTATGCTTCAGTTGCTTACACTTGGCTATATGCTTAGGAGTTTGACTCTGTCCTTTCATTTAGTGGCCCAAGGCCTTGAACTTGGGTTCAGCTCTACTACCCTTAATCCCTTAGTTCACATGTCCAAAGGTTTACATTTTGCTTTATGATTATCCTTTAGTAAATCACTATAGGGAAAACTATATGCACTAAACATGCCATTACACTCCTACTATAGGTCATTTTTAGATAGGTAAAACTATTGATCTTGCTTAACATTTATTTTAGTGTTAATACATGGAGGAGTTTATCCATACTTATAATGATATCTATCAACAAAGAAAAGTGCCTCAACTTGCTTTTATAGGTGTTCTTCAACCACTCTCTTTAGCTCTAGGGCTTTGATAATTTATTTTAACAAATTTGCCACCATTTTGCAAGGTAATAAATGTGTTATTTTAGAGAAATAGTCCACAAACATTAGTAAAACATTAAATCCTTTAAAAAAGTTTTACAAAAGTAGATTTCACAAACTTTATTTTTGTCTACATAAACTACCTAATGATTTTATGAACAATCGAGAACCATATTTCATCTCCAGCTTTTGGCAATAACTACTTCAATTACTCTACAATAGAAGTAAGATTTTCACCTCCCATCACTTTCAAATAGATAGATAATTAGAATGTGCAACTAGACATTAGAATAATATCTTCATTGTTCATCTTTCATCAATAGAATGATTGGGTTGACTTCATTTTGCAAAATTCGGCTACAACTCCCAACATAAATTCACAAAACACTCAACATTTTGTGGTTTGCATCCTCAATAGTCTTATTCTTTTCCTACATCTCCTAAATCCATTTCTAATGATTTAGTGTAGCTCAATATACTTTATGATGAAATTCATCCCTATCCCTAAAAACTTACTGATAACATATTGATAAATTTTAACTCCTAACACCTAATTTTAGCATTGGGTCTAAGGTTTAGCTCCTTCATGATCATCATAATAATTCTTGACTGAAGAACTCATTAAATGCTTGTGAGATTTTTGCTTTAGACTGATCAATGACCCTCTCTCTCTCTCTCCTCATAATGATCAAGATGAAACTTAACTACATAATCCTTTAATACATATCCATAATAACAGTCACAATTAGCTATAATAGAGGAAAAATATCTTCACTAGGTTGTGAGCAAACCAAAATGCTCAAAGAGCAAGTGGAAAGCTAAGGGTTAAATTAGGGCATAGGGACAAAAAGATAGTGTAGAGAGAAGAGATGATATAAGTGAGTATTAGTGTTTCCTAAAGGAATACCATCAAGGGGTTTCAGCCATTTAGATACTTGCTTTAGTATGGAAGCAAACATTCTTTTGACCTCAGAGAAGTTCTTTCTTTGGGCATATATGCCAATTATGGAGGTTAACAACCAAAGGTTCCATAATAGTATTTAACATATATCTTCTACTTCCAAAAGCTTGTAACAACTAAGAAATCGGTATTATTCCCTTTCTTTTTCTGGAGAAGAAAAAAACAAGTTAGTATAGCCTTGTTCTATGTAAAGTTACTATAGTTATTAATTTCCTTATGATGGAATATTTTGAAGTTGCTTTATATATATGATTATTTTCATATAATCTTTCTTTCTTTCTATATTGATACTTGTATTTCTATAAGATTATTTCTTCTTAATATGTCTTGTTTTATTATTATTTTCAGTTTTGCAAGATCTTGATTATTCTCATATTATTTCTCATGCAAATAGGTTATTAGTAAGCAGTGATTTCAAGCCTATGCTACTCTTGATATCTCACTATTACTGTTTCTAATCCTTCTAAGGTTTTTCATAAGTTAATTCTTATATCACTAAAGATTTATATATTGTATTTTATTTTGTTACTTAAATTTAAGCATTTTACTCTCTTGTATCAATCAATTCAGCTAACAAATTTGTATTTCTGATAGCTCAACACCATTGACAAAATTTCATAAAATATTTCTCAGGTTGAGAATAAGAATCATAAACGTCACAAATGATTGATGTGCTAAGAAAAGGAAAAATTGTAAATTAAGAAGAAATACTAACAACATGAAAAGGTGGCTCAAGCCAAAAAAATAAAAAAAAAGGTTGAAAAAGAATAAAAGGTAAAGAGAAAGAATTAGATGGTAGATTGAAAGATGTACATTACCTCACAAAATCTCCAAAGATATCTCCATAATGATTAAGTTATTCATCACAATTTGAAATTCATTCGAGCTTGTAAACATCATCTTCTAATAAACTTGGTTCCCAAACATTCTTCAAGAACCAAACTACACCATCCATAACTTTCTAATCAATGTCACAATCATGCTTCACATCAATAAAAAATGGTAGAACATTGAAAATAAGAAAAATTGTGTAATGATACCCTATTGTCGCGCATGTGACTTCGGGTATCGAAAGTTACCTATTGACCAATCCTTACGGACACTCTTACCTTACTGCCACGATGGCAGGAGGTCGGTATTGCTGGACCCTTTATCAGCCCCTCTTGTTCAAGTGTTAGTAAATTGAACTTTGCATCTGTACTTGGCCGGATGAGCATAAGGACGGAATTCCTAAGTGTCTATTCAGCCAAGCATACTTGGCCTGGCTTTTTAGTTCTCTTTTGCTCTGTCTTGCATTGGCTTGACAAGATTGAGATTGGTCCCTCAATATCGCTACATGATAGCTTACCGTGTCTACCAAACACCCTCGCTATCATGTTAGTCTCATTTCGGTCCCAAATGCTATTTATGGAAAGTGTCTAGATTAGCTCATTTGGCATATCTATGGAATGTAGAGATCGGCCTGAAACACATGGATGTCATCCCGTGTCCAAATCACAATCTAGTGCCCATCCCATAATTATAAGTTTTGAGCTTGTCCAAGAGACTAACTCCTGATACTAAAGGAGGCTTGGGGTGAAAGCCTAAAGCGTGTGTTCCTCAAAGGGGTGGGGGGGGGGTTATGGGGGGTGGTTCCAAATGTATAGTAGGGATAATGGGTAGGTCGGGCATGGCTGACCAGCCTGAGGCATAGTCTAGCTCCCACTTGCGTGCCTGTCCTTGTTCTGCGTCTGGCTTAGGTCTAAGCCCAAGTTCCATTCCATGCTAGCTGGTGGAGTACCCATGTCCTCGCGTTAGGCCACCAGTATGCCGAAATAGCACCAAACTCTGTTTGGCTCCGTTTTGCATGTTGATCCTGGCATTGGGATGCTGGTTACTCTAGGACTGTTCCAAGTCGCTCCGGGCCCCTGTCCCTTTGCTCCTTGGGCTTTATGCTCGGGAGTTGCTCCGTGGTTCGGTTCCATCACTCCTTGGCTCCATGCTTGGGAGTTTGGCACTGTTCCTTCATTCAGTGGCCCAAGGGAACCTCGGGTTCCTATGGACACGTGGCATGTGACACGTGGCATCTGTCACGTGGCACAAAAAGGGTTTAGGTTCCGCTTCGTGGTGTTATCCTATGGTAAATCACCATAGGATAAAGGGTCAAAACCACGTGCACTACACCTATAAAAATTGAAGATGGCAAAACATTAAAGATGGGTGCAACACTAGTATAATCACGCTCTACAACATTAAAAACTCAATCCTATGGAGTAGCATTAGCAATCTCAAGTGACATACTCTTTCATCGATGATGGGGTGGTATGGTGGAACAAGAGAATATAATAAAGATTAAAAAAATAGCAAATTTAAGCACAATAATAATTGAAATTCTAATCTTGCAAAAACCTAATATAGATATAGATTCAAAAGAGAATGAATAAATAGTTACAAAGCATAATCTCAAACACTAAAGCAAAGCACTACCAAAAAGCTTTGAGTGTTATATATACGAAAATAGGTATATTATTTGGGGTTATATTTGGACTGTCGTAAACCCTTGCTTATATACAAAAATGGATTAATTAAATTCAATCTTAAATGGACAATCTATATGCTATAATACTTTTATTATTTAGGCAAGGTTATATATATATATATATATATATATATATATATATTCAGACCTTACATTACTACAATTTTATGTATCCTTTAAGTAGATAAATTAAGGTTTACTGAAGCTTTTTAATTTTATATTGATCCCAAGCGTATGGTAGATCACTGATTGTCATGCCATACCAGTTTCTTCATCAGAATTAGTTTAATTTTAATTTACTTTAAGTTAATTTTAAAAGCCATGCTATAATACCAAATTTTACTCTTTTGAACTTGTTAGCTATCACATTCAAAATTTAATACAAATTATATTCATTAATTATAAAATTAAAATAGGAAAAGCATGAAGTAATACAAATGTTTTTGGTTTGCTTAAGTGAATTGGCAATGAGTATACTTAGAATTTAGTATATTCTACCATCTAAGATATTATATACATGTTTATATAAACACCCCCAAATATATTCTAACATATTCTACAATCTAATGGCTGATATACATTTAGATTATCTAGTGTTTATTAGAATAAAAATATTTATAATTTATCAATTTTCTTGAACAAATTGTAAGCTTTCTTGTGGGTAATGCAAAATTCAAAGCTTGGTAGGGAAGCTCCCTCTTCACCATCAGTGAGGAGTACTGTAAGTTTGCAGCTTTTTATGTAGCCTTTCTATGAAGGATGTAAATGCAATATTTGTGGACATTCTAAACTAAATTAGCATCTTCTTATATGCAAAGTAAACAATTTTCAAAATTCAATTTTTTTTTACTATTATATGCTTTGAGGCCATCTAACAATTCCTCTAGACTCTTTCACTTTCTCTATCTTCATGATTTCTTTTGTAGATTCAGATTTTCCTAATATCTTCTTTAGTGCCCAAGATCAGTGTATTCTCAAGATAATTATTATAAACTATGTATCTTTTGAATTTAAAATTATATAAAAAGATTCAAGTAATTATAAAAATTACTTATCAATTTCTAGACTTAAGTATATTTCAAGGCTATAAACAGTTTTAGATCTTGATAATAGAATAATCTACATAATTTATATAATTGGTACAAAAACACTAACCAAGCGTCACACAGAAAAGTTTTTGAATTAATACCTGCACTCCACTTTATTATTTTTATTTAATGAAATTGACTATTACTACTTATAAATTTGAAAATATTCTAATATTTCATAGTTTTCTATACATAATTTTTTTTAATCTACTAAAGCTGTTTTTTGGTTTGCTTAAGCAAACATGTAGTGAATATACTTAGAATATTGAATTTTTTTTCTTCCATCTAAAAACTTAGATTAATTTTATGTTTATAAATTATAAAACCAAAGTTTTGTGTTTTATTATAAACATCTAAGTTGCAACTTCCATGACACTAGCATGGCCAACTTGTAGCCCCCATGTCCTCAAACAACCCTAGCCACCATCACGGCTAGGCCTACCTTCTCAAGCTTTACTACTGAATGGTTTGTGGACAGGTTACTAACCATTGATTGCTTTTCTTTTTTAAAATCTGTTGGCTGGTGGTGCACCAAGATTACAGCCCAATCTCACAATGAAGGAACTATTACCTCATCCCATATCCTATTTATAATAGATTCAAAATTATAAATAATCTACTTACCGCCCCCGCCTTGCTTCCTCCTCGTCGGGCTCCTTGCAATAGTGGCGAAACGGAACTAACAAGCCACGCTCTTTATGCCAAGAGCTGGGATCAAGTTCGTCATTCGGATGATCCCACTCAACGATGACCTCTGCATTGGCCCTGTGGATGCGTTGTCGTGGCAGTATGACGTGGCAGATTTGACAACGTGGAGGATGACGCAATTAAGAACCAGCGCAGGAGTTCTTCGGGGTACGTTTGTAGCCGTCATCAAGCCTAGCAGCCTGGGTGGATCTGAGAGCAGCTGCATTTCAAAGTGCGTGGGCCGCAACATCGAAGCTACCGGGATTGTGAGCAAAGCCCTCTTCAACGCTGCCGCCAAGAGAGTGAGTGAGTCATGCTCTTTCTCTCGATCCAATCCGTTTTGCCTTTATCTCCGATCCTTGGTCTTTAGACATTCCAACAAGTATAAATGTGCCAGTCGTGGTTTCGGATGGTGTGCAAGGAGAGAGCGTCGGTGATCTAGGACGAGCTCTTCCGGACGAGGACTTCCACCAGGCGGTGGTGCTCGTCTTTGCCAACAAGCAGGATGCTATGGCTCCCGCGGTGCATCCAGCAAGCAAAGAGGGAAACAAGTTAACTCGGAAAAGCCAGTTTGTGGATTCAAAATCCGTGCTTCGCTCGAAGAACAACGTGAATTTCAGGGGGTAACCAACAAAGACGACGAGTATCCTTGTTGTCCGGGGGAACTACGCAAGCGCCATCCGGCCATCCCCTACAGGGATGGAGTAGAGGAAATCAGACGTGCGCTCCATCGCTTGCACTTACTGCCTTAGCCGCGAAATGAGACACCGCCATAGCAAACCCTATGCCGAAGTTCCTCCTTTCTTTTAATAAGATCGTGCTTGGCTAACCTTTGTTCTTGCGGAGATTCTTCTTACTACCGCGATTTCAACTTCTCTTTCGAACTGCTTTTTGCTTTTTTTCTCACAGATGCCAGGAGTGCCAGGGAGTCACGTACTGCCGAGGAGCACGATATTGGAATCGCCGTGATCTGCTCTAACTTACACTCTTTCTGTGAAGCGGCCGATTTCATGGAGCAGCCAGGCCTCTCGCAAGAAACCTACGAGAGGCTACGGGAATGCTGCATCTTCAAGCCTGTGTTTGCGTCCCCCCGTGGTTATCGTGTACATCATGCGGGGGAGTGGCGTCGGCATTGTATTAGCAAGATCATACGCTGCAAGAGTGCAGTGAACATCATCGCCGGAAAGACATGGCCAGAGCGACGTTCTTCAAGGGAAGAGTGAGTGAGAAGTTTCTTCTTTCGTCTCGTTTCACCAAGTTTTTCTTTAAATGCTTTGTTCACCAGCATCGTTCAAGACCCCGGAGCATAAGATCTTCCCATCCGTGGCGCCAGCGACGAAAGGTATATCAGCCTCTAGATCACCTTCGCTGATAACAAGCTGAATGTTGCAGGTCACGGATTAATCGAAGCCTTCGTCTCACGTGTACTTGCGAGTCCGCACAAAACTATATCGTACAAGTTTGCGCTGCTAGGTACCAAAGGTCGTGCTGATCCCCCAGTCTGTTACGACCTTGATCCCCAGTCGGCTCCTGTTGCGAGAGCATTGACATTGACCACTGTTTTCCAGGTATGCTCTCTTCCACGCACTGCAAACTAAGTTTTCACTCGCTCTTATCACAGGGTCTCGAAGACAGTACATGTCGTTGACAGGTTTGCTGTCCCTCTTAATGCGTAGATTTCATGAACTTCGTGCATCCTCTTCAGAGACGAGCACTTTGCCAATCCGCAGTACGAGCTCACCATGGACAAGCAGCGCCTAGGGGCACTGTGTGACTGCTGCAGGGGCAAGCCTTTCTTCGGCCTGGAGTGCAACTATTGGACCGAACGCATCCTTTGGTCGAAGGGCGACCTGTGGTGCGCGGATTTCGTCATGAGTTACCTCTGCAAGAGCCCGGAGATGGTGGACAGAATCATTTCCGGGGACGTCCCTCTGCATGGCCAGCCCTTTACCGAGCTGTTTCCAGGTCTGTTTTTTTTGTTCGACACGGATTGCAGATGCAAGATTCTACAAGAGGTTTAAGAAAAGAAAGGTTTGAGAGAGGGAGTTGAGTTGATTTGATTTACAGGCTGACCAAGAAGCTTGTCCTTGGTGCATGCAGTGAGGGTGTATGAGGAAGAGGACTTACCTCCCGGCTCAGAGCAATGCAGGCCCAATCTTCGAGAAGCTCCGAGGCCGGCCTGTTTTTGCACCCGACATCGACGACGAGGATGGGGAGGAGCTGACACGGGAGTGGGTGGAAGCTGGCACTGAGTTTGTGCTTGCGGACCTGGGCTCGTCAAGTTGCAGGACAAATCTTTGAGAGCTTCCAGATCAGTGGCAACGTTCCGCTGGATGGCCCAAGCCCGCCCATGCCATGCTATTGCAACGACGAGACGCGCTGGGAGAGGCATGCTTTTGCGGAGAAAGAGACGTATGGGCGGGGATGGTGCCGGAGTGGCTGGTGTGGATGACGGACGAGGAGTACCTCGAGCGCGTGAGGGCGGCGGCTTATCCACTTGCTGTGCTCGTCGTTCCGGATGGTTATTACGGTTGCCGCATGTATTACAATGCCAAGCATTGTGGTGTCATTGGTGGCATGTTGTCCGGGTTACTGGATTGTACCGATCATGATTGCGTGTGCGCTATACTGAATCGTGGAAATGACCGGTTTATTCCTCGGTGGGTAGAATAATCACCCGCAGAAAACGAAACGAAATATAAAAACGAAAGAGCTATCACGCGCGAGGTATATTCTGGCTACCGATAGCTGTTTCATTTTTATATTTCGTTTTCGTTATCTGCACCCACCGAGGAATAAACCGGTTCGAACCGAAAGAGCATTCATGCGCGAGGAACTACCGCCAATGTTTTGTTTTTTCTTTACCCTTTTTTTCTGGTCTCGTCACTAAACACACCGTAAAGGGATGGCCGATTTCAAGCTCCTTGAAGCACAAAGGAAGAATTCTTTTTGTCGGTATGAAGCTGAGCTCCGAGTGCCGCAGAGAAAGCGTTCGCCATCGAATTTCTGTTGCTTGTGGACTAAGTTAAAGAAAAGTTGACGCGAGTAGAACTGGGAATGTTCTAAATCTCGTAGTTGTAACACCACACATATAAGAAAAGCTGACTGTGACTAGTGTATATCCATGAACTTTGAATTATTTGTTTCTAAAGGACTGGACTAAGTCAAGTCAATCTTATTTTATTGATTAGAAAATGTAGCAATCCAAAGACAAGACTCCCCAAGGTTAGATCCAACGAATCTTTGTCCTTTTTACCCAACTTCTCTTTGCCTTGGAAGAATGGAAAAGCAAACCTTTGCAACCAACCAGACCTGCCGAGGGAATCGAACCGGTGACCCGTCAATTCCTCGCTCCAGGCATTATTCTAGTTTTCCATTAATGCGCTAATTAAGCAGCGTTACATTAAAATTAATCACAGTTACTTGAAGAAAGAAAGAGAACCGCCAAGAAAGGGAGCTGCGCGAGCGCGCTCAATTAGAAATTTAGATTGGAATCGTTTCTGGGCATGGTTGTTGGATCGGTTTAAAATCGCCTATCGCTCTCTTCAATCGCTCGCTCGCTCCACAGATTTCGAGTCGAGAGCTATAGCTGAAAGAAAGCGACCCAGCAACGAGCGAGCGTCCGTTTTTTTTTCCCTTTTCCCTCCTTGGCCGCTCGTTTTTGGGGCCAGATTTGATCGCCCTTGTGAGCGCTTTCTCGTGATCCCATCGGTGAGGTGATGAATTCGCTGCGATCGGTGGAAGAAAAGAGAGAAGAGTAAAGAAGGGAGAATTTGCGAGGAGCGACTCGCAATGTGGCCGATTTCTTCCAGAGGAAGAAGAAGAAGAACAAGGTGGTGGTAAGGAAAATGGCGAAGATTTCTTCTTCTTCTTCACCCGCAAAGCGAATTCTTCTCGTTGGTATGAAGCTGAGCTCCGAGTGCCGTGAGCGCCTGACATGGATAGTCGCAAGGCTCACGATCCCGGGAGATCACGTCATTGCTGTTCATGTCCTCCAATCTTCCTCCTCTACCGGTAAGCAAACTTCCATTTTTCTTCCGTTTTTCAATCTCAAACTTCTTCGTGGCTCATCTGAAAGAGAGCTCACGTTAGATAGATCTCCTGCCTTTCTGCAAAGACAGAGCTTTCCTTCACATACCTTTTTCATACGAAAAACCCTGTAAAACTTTGTAACGTTTTGGCAGCACTGTCTTCGGAGCTGGATCCGGCCACCAGAAAGGAACTGGACGAGACCTTTCAAGGTGTTTTAGGAGTGTACCAGGGCCTCTGTACGCTCAAGCAGGTAATCACTCGTCAGCAACAAAAAAAAATCAGAGAAACAAAAGCTGCTGCTAGCTCTAGAAAATGCGATCATACATACGTACCTCACACCAAAATTTTAATGGTTCTTCTTTCCTCACTCTTGTCTTTGCTGCTTTTGCTTTGTGTGTCGCAGATCAAGTTGGACATTAAAGTGGTTGTTGGAGCCAGTGTTAAAGAGTGCCTGGTGGATGCTGCCAAGTTGGAGGACGCTACGAAATTGATCCTCGGTACCAGCAGATTTGTGCCGACTGGGTAAGCGACCACTCCCATTTAACACGCGTTGACGGGAAGCTTCCATCCATCTAGAGAGTTTAGCTTCGTTACAACTTCAAAGCTTGAATCGCTTACTTACGAGTGGTTTTCTTCTTTGCTTCTTCTGCTGTTTTGGTTTTGTCGTGTGCGGTTTAGTTTGTCCACATCCCTCGCAAAATACTGTTTGAAGAGGCTCCCAAGCAGCTGCTCAGTCACGATAATTGACCGAGGGAAAGTGATATTCGAGAGGCCTGGATATCGCAGCAGCAGCAGCAGCAGCAACAACACTGGTAAGTTGCAATTCTAAAGAGAGAGAGAGAGAGAGAAGATAGTGGTTTTACCGCGGTTCTTCATTCCAGGGAAAGAAGTAAGCTCCTGCGCACAAACATGCACGCCTAGTGTTCTTCAAAGAGGAATCATGAAGCGCCTGAGCTGCAGCAGCAGTCACCACCAAGCTTCGGAATTCGATACCAGTGGCACTGATAATGACTCGCCTGGCGGGAGCAACGACAACAATCCAGGCTCCTCAAACTCTGGTCGCAGCAGCGTTGTGTTGGAGGCCAACTTGTCCGACTCCGACAGATCCTTCTCAGCTTCTCCTGTCAGCGTTCTTCACCCCAACACGGACGAGTTCAAGCCCCCGGAATCGAAAGAGAGCCAAGAGCACCTGTCGAGCTCGCAAGGGAGTTCGATGACCTGTGAAGATGGGAAAGCCTTGCAGGGATGGCCACTTCGCGCATTTCCTCTGGACAAAGTTGTTTCTTCGCCGTCGAGAGAGCCCGAGGAGAGGGAGCTGTCCGTAGTTAACTGGGCCTTACAGCTTCCAAACAGGTCCCAGAGGCGACGCCAGGCGCTCGAGTGTTCCTCCGCCAGAGACAGTGTTTCGTCGTCCAGCAGTGAGTTTGGATGCGAACAGAAACTCTTGTCCAAGTGCAGGAGTGCTCCTCCACCGCGGGAAAGATCTCTTCTTCTCGAGTGTCTTCGGCAGGAAGTCGCGGCTCCTTTTGAGCAGGAAGAGGCGAGCAAGCTCAACGACGAGAAACCAGCAGACACGGCTTCATCATTGTCATTGAGCCAGCGGCTGCAACTTCTCTACACGAAGAACACCTCTGCGGCAGTAAAATTCGATGCGGAGGAGCTGCTGAAAGCCACCAGCAATTTATCATCAAGTAAGCTATCCATGCTCGAACAACAGTCTCTTACCGGTCTTTTGCTTCTCTTGTCTAGAAAACTTGGTCGGAAGAGGTGGCTGTAGTCAAGTTTTTAAAGGAACTCTGGCAAATGGTCAAGCAATTGCTGTCAAATGCTTGAATGAAGTCACGGCTGACTCAGAAGGCGAGCTGGTTACAGAGGTTGAGATATTGAGCAGCTTGAGACATAGGAACGTTATTTCCTTACTTGGTTACTGCGCCAACTCCAAAAAACGTATGCTGGTGTACAACTTTGCCGCAAATGGGAACTTGGAACAGTGCTTGCATGGTACGTGTTCCTCTTGAGTCTCGCTCGCTAATCGTCAAGTCTCCCTTTGGTCTGGATCAGGAGAAAACTCGAAAACGTCTTTTCTGGACTGGCCTTCGCGGAGAAAGATTGCAATTGGTGCTGCAGAAGGACTCGAGTATCTCCACGACGGATGCCCGAGGCCTGTCATTCACAGGGACGTGAAGTCGTCAAACATTCTTCTTTCGTCGACCAACGAAGCTCTGGTAATAACTAACTTGCCTGAAGAGAAAAAAAACTAACTTGTTCGCAGATCTCGGACTTTGGACTTGCAAAATGGGCACCGACAACAACTTCTCACATAACCTGTACAGACGTCGTAGGAACTTTCGGGTATGAAACGCTGAAAACTCACCTCATTTATTCCTCTACCTCGTTGAAAATCCTCACTTCCGTTTACAGATATCTAGCGCCCGAGTACTTCATGTTTGGAAAGCTCAACGAGAAGACGGACGTGTACTCGTTCGGCGTTGTTCTTCTGGAGCTCATCACTGGAAAGCACCCGATCAACGCGTCAAATCAAAAGGGTCAAGAAAACTTGATAAAATGGGTAATGCCACCTCAACCTACCTGTCGAAATCACGTATTCGAATAAGTTTGGCGTCTTGTCTCTTTCAGGGACGACCTCTTCTCGAGAGTGGAAATCTGGAGAAGCTGGTAGATCCGAGACTTCATGATGACTACGATGTCCAGCATATGAAACTTATGGTCCTGGCAGCAGCCTTGTGCCTTCGACAGTCACCTCAACACAGACCGCGAATGCGCAGAGTAAGTTTCGCCAACAACGATATTTTCCGGTGTCTTAACAGGTGTGTGTGTGTGCGTGGTCTTAAAGATATCGAGGTTGCTGAGCGGTGACGAAGAAAACAGCCTCCTGTGGGCCAACCGCGAGTTAAAGCTTTGCAAAGGCGAAGAGCAGCACTGCATAGATGAGGATTACGCACGGCCTTCCACATCCGACTGTGAGGTAAGGACTCACCTTGCGCTGGCCATGCTCGGAGTCGAGGACGATGTCGCATCCGAGTGCGATCAAAGCAGTAGCAGCATGGATTTCGTGAGTTCCAGGAAGAGCCTCGAAGATTACTTTGGTGGTCGATGTAGCCAGTAGCTTAGCTGCGATTTTTTTTCGTGAGGAAACCAGAGAAGAGTGAGCTGGAGTGACACTTGAGTAGAGAATAGAATAGCCTACCGCTTGGTCGTGGTCGCACGCCTTACAAACACGATGTCCGCGGCTATGCTTTGTCAGCTCCGTCATCTCCCCGACGCTCTAGTTCTCGGACAAACTCCTGACAGCAATTTCAATGCTGGAATGTTGGATAAGAGATGACTCTCCGTGAACAGTACCTGAGATTTTGGGGGATGAGATGTCGCTGATCACAATTTTCAGGTGGCTCAAGAAGCTGCTTCACTACGATAACAAGGAAGAAGAACAACGCCCCCGCGAGGAAGATGAAGATTGCACTTCCATCTTGGCAGACGCAGCATCACAGCAGTTTTCGTTTCCAAGGAAGTTCAGTTACGACGAGATCCAAGCTGCAACGAGTAAGTTTGTCAGAAAGCACAATCCAGGAAATGGTAAAGTTGCTTACTTCGAAGGCAGACTCCGCAGCTCTGGAAAGAGAGTAGTTGTGAAGAAGGTCGAGGCAAGTCGACGGTTGAGCAAGGAGGACTTCATGGAAGAAGTGACGAAAATGTCCAGCATCCAGCACCGCAATTTGGTGGAGCTTCAAGGTTTCTGCCTGCTCCGGTCCAGCTTCTTCCTCGTCTACTCCGACTACATGTACAGCAGGACGCCCCTGGATAAGCTTCTCTTCGGCAACAGTGACGATGCCCTCCGTTGGACCTCCAGGTTGCAAATTGTTGTTGATGTTGCAAAAGGACTCGCTTGCCTTCACTCAAACAACGTCCTCCACCTGGACTTGAAGTCCGAGAACGTCCACCTAGACAGCAACTTTCGAGCAAAGATCTCCGACTTTGGATTCTCCAGCCTTGCCGCAGAAAAGACGACGATGACTGTACGAGGCACCCCCGGCTACATGGCACCCGAATGGCTCCAGATGAGAGTGAGCGAGAAGACGGATGTGTACAGCTTTGGAATCCTCGTGCTCGAAGTCGTGAGTGGAAAGAAGACGATCCACTACGAAAAACAGATGCTCAGACACCTGGGAACCTGGGCCTTTCAAGTTGCTCACAGAGGCCGCCTCTTCGAGATGGTGGACACCAAAATACTCCCGGAGGTCTCGTCCCACAGCCGGCAGATGAAAAACCTCCTCAAAATCGGGCTTTGGTGCATTCAAGCCGACGCGAGGATCCGGCCCTCCATGTCGAGTGCCGTCAAGATGCTGGAAGAAGGACGCAGCATCATCGATCCGCCTCTGCCTCCTCTACCACGGGAAGATGCATCCATAGACATGGACTTCTCGCTGAGCGTGGTTATGGAGATGATGCAGCACCGTCAAGACTACGGGAAAAAGAGCAGCTTCTTCAGAAAGTAGAGAATGGGGTGGCAAACCTACGTACTAGTGCGTCCATCGGTCGCTTGTACAGGCATCAACCTCAGGCTCAGCTGCAAGAGCTCAAGTTCTAAGTCATAAGCATGTATAAAAAAGCGAAGTTGTAGTAAGGCTTACCAGTGAGCGTGAAAGGAGAGCTTTCTGTATAGCAGCATAAGAGACTCAAGCTTGTCTTTTGCTTTCGATCCATAGCTCCAATTCGTAACCCCCTCTCGCCTCGCATGATGTCGAGCAATTCACGCGACCAAAAGAATCAGCGAGCTCCATCTCTACGAGAAAGCGTACGCAAAACTACTAGCCCCGTACCATTTTCTTTCTTAGAATCCGCGTTACACCGAACTTCCCAGATTCGAACGCTAGAATTTTCATGACCGCATTCCAAAATCCCAGCATCCACACGCCCACATTTCAAGCAGAGGCTCCCGCTGAGCGCAGCGATCCCTCCCGCGCCTCTTCCCTGTGCCGCTATCGCTCACCCTATCGAGAGAGCGCCATCGCTAAACCCTAGAAACCCTCTAAACCTCGAGCAATATAAAAAAAAAAACCATTTAATGGATATGGTCTAAAGAATTTCCAGAAAGATCTTTTCGTTTCTCCTACGGCATAGTACCACACTCGATGATTTCACGTGAAGCGAATATACTCGCTTTTCTTTGCTTCTTTGTTTTGCGTATCCCCGTTCTTCGTCTGGGATGTTCTAAACCAAAAAAAAAGCCAAGAAAACCACGAGAGAATCAAGTCAATAACATTGACGTGTTAGATCCAAATCCAAGCAAGCTCTTCCAAGAAATGTACCTCCCAAGTCGCTGCCATGAAAGCCAGTCCCCCGTACCGCAAAAAAACTCTAAACAAATC
The DNA here is from genome assembly GCF_000143415.4 of Selaginella moellendorffii. Classification (NCBI taxonomy): domain Eukaryota; kingdom Viridiplantae; phylum Streptophyta; class Lycopodiopsida; order Selaginellales; family Selaginellaceae; genus Selaginella; species Selaginella moellendorffii. The sequence goes on from NW_003314317.1 coordinate 856,128, forward strand.
CCTCCACCAAAAAGCTGTCTAGGCCGCTGTGGATGAGCTCGAAACCATTCATCCTGAGAGAGAGAGAGAGAGAGAGAGAGAGAGAACGTAATGCTTTCCTCCGCAGCCTCCCGGGACCGAGTGCTCTACAGCCTCAGCAAAATTGACAAGTATGCCGAGCTCGCAAAATCCCAGAAAGCTAGAGCTCCATCCTCCAAAACCTTGTTTCACACCAGCCCCTGGAGCTAACTGGTCGTCTTTGCTCTGATCATCGTCCCCTTTTCCTCTGTTCTATCCTCTCCATACTTTTCTCCACCATGATTGTTAATCCCCTTCGCGGCTATGCCTTGATAAGCCGCAGCTACGAGTGTCTATGGCTTCTTCTTCTTCGTTTGCTTTCTCTTCTTCGTCTTCTCTGCTAGAACTTGTAGCAACTATCCTGCTTGGTTTCCTCTTCACCTCTTCCATCGGCAACCACATCTCTCCCGGCCTGGAAACGCTCGTTAGCTTCACCTTCGATCCTCCCTTCACCAACAATCGTTACCTCAACGTGGAAGGAAACGCGTCCAAGACGACCGAGGACGTCGAGCTCACCACGAACTCGGTGGATGTTGTCATCGGCAACAGCGCTGGCAGGGCCTACTACGTCGATCCCATCCAGTTTCTCGACCCCGACGACAGCTCCACCTGCGTCTCCTTCAGCTCCATCTTCACTTTCAAGCTCGTCCAGTTCAACAACTCGTCCTATCGTCCCGGAGATGGAATGGCCTTCATGATCGTCTCGGATCCACAGTTGCCGCTTAACAGCGCCGGAGCTTATCTCGGTCTCACAAACGCCTCCCTGGATGGAGACTCCAGGAACCATTTCCTGGCCGTGGAGTTCGACACCTTTCAGGACAGCAGCGCTGGAGATCCCGCACGCGACCATATTGGAGTGAACATAAATGGCATCCGGTCAGTCGATGTCTTCAAACTGGAAGGTGAACTCACAAACCTTCTTCGTAGCAATTCCACGCTCACTGCTTGGGTTGAGTATGAAAGCTCGCAGCAGCTGCTTGAAATCAGAGTCAGCACTCTGTCTCAGAGACCACGTCTTCCCCTCCTGAAATACCAGGTAGAACTCGCAGGAATTGTCCAAGAAAAAATGTACGTCGGCTTCTCTGCAGCCACAAGCCTCAATTACGAGCTTCACAAGATCCTGACATGGAAATTCTCGACTTACATAAACAGCAGCGCAACCAACGGCAGCACGGATCCAAATTCTGCGTATCTGCCGGAGAACAAATCGACAGGATGCAACAAGTGGATCTGCAAGAAAATGGCCATCATCCTTTTACCATCCATAGGTCTGCTTTTCCTCGCTACGGTAGTGCTGCTCTTTTGTTTCTGGATATCAAACGGTAAGCCGAGTAAGAACTTCACAAGCTTGCCGTCAACAGTACAGTACTTCACCTTGAAGCAGCTGAGTGCAGCTACAAGAAGCTTCAGCAGGAAAGAAATGATCGGAAGCGGTGGCTTCGGCAAAGTCTACAAAGGCATTCTTCCCAAAGATGGCACTCTCGTTGCGGTGAAACTGCTCTCGGAGGCTTCGCTGCAGAGCGAGAGGCAATTCCTAGCAGAATTATCTGTGATCGGAAGGCTGCAACACAGAAACCTGGTGAGCCTCAAAGGGTGGTGTCATGACAAGGGGAAGCTCTTACTTGTTTACGAGTTCATGCCGAATGGAAGCCTCGACAAGCACCTGTTTTCAGCCGACATAACTCTTCTTTGGCAGCAGCGTTTCCACATTCTCAAAGGCGTTGGTGAAGCTCTCACTTTCCTACACGATGGATGGGAGCAACGAGTGATTCACAGGGACGTCAAAGCCGCAAACGTGCTCTTGGACAGCAAGTTCACGGCAAGGCTGGGGGACTTCGGTCTGGCTCGGCTCATGGAACACAGCAGAGGTCCGCAAACAATGACAAAGGCTGGAACGACAGGCTACATAGCTCCGGAGCTGGCTTACACCGGGAGAGCCACCGAGAAGTCAGATGTGTACAGTTTCGGAATTCTTGCATTGGAAGTGGTGTCTGGACGACGAGCACTCGACTTAGACTTTGAGTTCGACAAAGAAGGAGTCTTGCTGCTTGACTGGATATGGCAAATGCACGAGAGGGGGAGACTGATGGAGGTGGTGGACGCGAAGCTACAGGATGACTTCGACGTAGAACAGGTGACCGTGGTGCTTTACATGGCTTTGCAGTGCTGCCATCCGGATGCAAACGACAGACCGACCATGCGCAAGTGTTGCCAAATGCTTACCGGCGATGCTGCCCCTCTAACTCCTCACGCCTCAAGGCCTATGACTCTGTATTACTATCCGGACACGCCAGTAATCCCTTCCAGCTGCTCAACCTCAGAGTACCCGTTCAGCTCCTCACAACAGCAACCCCTGTAAAAACTCGATCAAGCAAGCTGTCAAAACGAAAGATATCAAAGAAGTTACCTTGTAGAGAAAGCCAGTGATGATAAGTCCAAAGCTAAGTCACAAATACAAAAGCAGAAATAGAAAAAACATCGACCAATGATTACGTACCAAAAACGTCTGATTTATATAGGGTGTTTTAGAGCATTTCTGACCATTGCTCTTTCTCCGAGAAGAGGGATGAGGAAAGATACTTTGCTGTTCGCCGCATTAGCCATTATCTCAGTGAGATGCTCGCTTGCAGGTGAAGCGATTAGTTTCGATCTGCGACCATCATTCAAACAGAGTCAAGCTCTTCTTATACAAGGACAAGCTAGAGCCACAAATGAAAGTTTGGAGCTTACCGGAGCGTTCGATTCCTCCATCATAAACGCTGGCCGGGTCTTCTATGCTTTGCCTATCAGGTTCGTCCACCAGTCTGGCAAAAACATCCGGATCTCCTCATTCAACACCGTCTTTGAGTTCCAAGTAAACAGTGCTCTGGACCGCTCCAACTGTAAACAAGGCGACGGGTTTGCCTTCGTTGCTGCAGCGAGCGCTAGCAGCCCACCCAATGGAAGCGATGCTGGATATCTCGGCCTGATGAACTCTTCCACTGCCGGTAATGCATCCAACCATCTGTTTGCTGTAGAGTTTGACAGCGTCCAGAACGTTGAGTTTGCCGATCCACCATGGAGTCACGTCGGTGTGAATGTTAACAGCATGATCTCGCTTGAAACAGCCCGTTGGGAACGCCCTTCCTTTCCACCATTCAAGACCGCAAACTCCAAAGCGTGGATAGACTATGATGCTTCAACTGATGTGTTGCAGGTCCGTGTTTCGAATGAAAACATCGGGGTCAAGCCAGCAAACGCGCTTCTCGCGGTATCGGGGCTCCAACTATCTGAGGTTTTCCACAGGAGTATGTTCATTGGCTTTTCCGCCTCTTCTGGCTCCTGCAACGACAGCCACGAGATCATGAGATGGCAATTCGACTCAAACTACAAAAATCACCGATCGTCACCTCCGTCTCGGCATCGAGATTCAAAGTCGAAGACGGCAGCTCTTGGCTTTGCTAGCCAAATCTATCCCGTGCTTGGCATAGCACTAGTAGCCGTGGGACTCGCGTCGCTTTGGTACGTATGCCTGGGAAAACCGATCTTGAAGAGCTTTCATCGAAATGGATGCAAACTGTTAGCTCACTTTAGCTATGACGATATCAGCCGAGCTACCGGGAGATTTGACGAGAGACTTGTCCTTGGCCGTGGAGCATTTGGAACAGTGTACAAAGCCGAGTTTAAAGGCCCGACGACTGTCGCAGTGAAGATCTTGGCGCAAACCGGTTTGGAAGTCGAGCACCAGTTCCTGGCGGAGCTCTCCACACTGGGAAAGATCAAACACCCGAACTTAGTCGATCTCCAAGGTTGGTGTCACTCTAGAGGAAAGCTCATGCTAGTCTACGAGTACTTACCGAATGGAAGCTTGGACAGACACCTTTTCTCCGAGAGCGAAAAGTTCCTCTCATGGGAGAGAAGGTCCCAGATCATCCATGGAGTCGCGGAAGCCATCAAGTTTCTCCACCAGGGACACGAGGAATGCATCCTCCACAGAGATATCAAGGCCGCAAACGTTCTTCTCGACAAGAACTTCAAGGCCAAGCTCGGGGATTTCGGCCTGGCAAGGCTCTTCGATCACACCGACCAGGGAGTCCTCCAGACGATGACGAGAGTTGGGACGGCCGGCTACATCGCTCCAGAGCTCGCGTTCGCGGGCAAGGCCACGGAGAAATCCGACGTCTACAGCTTTGGCGTCTTGATCCTGGAGATTGTCACGGGGCGGCGAACGATCTCCCTCGCCTGCTCGAAAACGCTCATCGATCGAGTGTGGGGGATGCAAGAGAGCAATGCGCTGCTGGAGATTGTCGACGAGAGGATGCGGTCGAGCTACAATCCGGACGAGGCGAGAATGCTGCTCCATCTGGGGCTCACCTGCTGTAGCATGGACGCGGACGAGCGCCCGACGATGGGCGAGTGCTGTAAGATCCTTGGCGGCGAGATGCCGGCCCCCGATCCCCCCGCCGCGCAGCCGCTAGCGGCGCTCTGCAGCTACTATCGTAAGATGACTACTCGCGAGCAAGAACCCTAAAACCATGTTTCCAGACCTAAAAATCTTACTTTTTTTTCTCCATCACCTTTTGGCTAAATTTTGAGTTATGCCTTTAAAGTTTTGATAATTTCCATTTATTATCTTTAAAAAATCACCTTAAACTGAATCCTTGTTGTATTGTTCTTTTTTTTTTCTTAAGAGAAGGAAAAGAAGAAAAACTAAAAGAAAAGTGGTGCTTCTTTAGTTTTGCTAAGTATTGGGGCGTGTTTTGTTGATGGATGTGTTCTTACCATGGCTGGTGCTGCAAAAGCTCGAGCCTCACTTTTCTACAAGGAAGTCATTCTGTGCTGCCTTTCCTTCAAATAACAGAGTAAACGTTTCTATTTTGATTTTCATCATGTAGATTTCCGGTATGTCTTTCTTTTCCACAAAGTGTCAGGACCCCAAGACATTTTGTAAATTGTAGGCACGGTTTTGCAGGTTTCACCAGTGTGTGTTGGAGCTGAAGTCAAGGAGCTCCTGAATCAGCGACGAATGATCTTGTTCTGCTGTAACACCCAAACGCCTCTTTCGGGACAGCGATGCATTTAATCCTTTGCGAGCAACGCCCAGCTTTCGCGTGTCCGCTGGAATCCTTTCGTCCTCCTATAGCATCCCAGCTGATGGAGATTATCCAGAAAAATTAGGGAACCAATAAGTTGGGTTGTCTTGTACATGGGGAGATCATGATCATAGGATTCTTTGATTTCTCGAAAGCTAAATCAAACATCTCCCTCCAAGACGTCCCAATCTATTTGTTCCCAAGGTAAGAAGGGTACAAAGGGATCTTATTTTTTGAAGCTACTACAAGCAACAATCCTTTCATGCTTGGAACTGACATGGAATTATGGAGGTGGCAAGCAAATGCTCTGGGCATAGCGAGCATTTTGGCAAAGTATCAATCACGTGTTTGAGACTCATAAAAGAAAAAGTATAAAAACCTTTCTCGTTGAAAATAGTAGTACCACAGTCTAGAAATCATGATATACGGAAAAAAATTTCAAGTCTTGCAGAGAATCATCTTTTTTGGTCTGAAATCTGTGATTCATCCAGGCAATGATCATCCAGGCATTAACATGTCTAGAGCCCACGTGAAAAATATGGCTGCCGCAGAGGAGAATATGGAAAGAATCAAGAAAGGAGTCCTGCCGGTGATCTCCATTCTTCTATTGCTAGTTCTTTCTTCAAATCTTAATTCCTTGAAAAGAAAATCAAACCGGAGCGAGAGCGTGAGGGGGACATCACAGCCCACCGCCATAAACCATGGCTGGGGCATGAGATTAAAGAAAAGCTTTGGGATCTTTGGCCAAAGCGCGATAAACTTTAGCAGGGGATACATATTTTGGACGAGCTAGAAGTTAAGACTGCTGCTTAGTCGCATCTGGGATATCGAAACCGGCTGAGGCCACAATCACTGGGAGCTCGCTCGTAGCGCCCGCGGAGGTTCCGATCCACGCGACAGATGCACCGGGCGTCCACTCTGCTCGTCGCCTGGCAGCACAAACCTCCCGGCCGGGCTCGGTTGAATCGGGCGTACTCGCGGCACGCATCCACGAAGTCCTGGCAATCCAATCGATCGCCCCGGCCGCCCCCTCCAAATCCCCCTTCAAAAAACAAAGAAATCAACGTCCAAGAACAAGCGTGAGTTCTTCCGTACCGCCGCCGCCGCCCCCGCCAGGTCCACCACCGAATCCACCGCCCCCGCCAGGTCCACCACCGAATCCACCGCCTCCACCAGGTCCACCACCACCTCCACCAGGCCCGCCACCGAACCCACCGCCTCCGCCACCGCCCCCGCGCCCAAAACCAGGCTGAGCTTGGGCGAGATCGAAAATCACAGCTAACAAAACTATAGCAAGAACAAGAAGAGAGTTCCTCATAGTTGACATGCTTGATCGACTTGATGCCACTCCAATCCAAGAGAGGATGTCTTTTGTAGGCTGGAGATTTTCGGCGACCATTAATGCTGCCCACCCATCTTTGTTGACAAGAAAGGTGGCGAGCAGTAGCGTTACAGAGTCCACAGGCCGGCCATTCAATCTCGAGCTTATCACCTCGGAGAATATCCTCCTCTTGCGATTTTGTTTAGCACTTATTAGCTCCCGCGCCCTTTGGATGATCCTCGAGAGCTCAGAGCCAGCGCCGCCATTCTTGCCACAAGAAGAGAGACTGCTGCGCTCCAGAGGAGAGACAACGGGGCTGCGAGCGACGGTGGAGTATGGATTGAACAGACTCTCGCAGAAGGAGGTAGAGCTCTTGGCCACTAGAAAGATTTAGAAACCAGCATGGGGAGAGAGAAAGCTCACGTACCTCTGCCATTGCCTTGATTTTCAAGGCCGGGTCGCTCGTCAGCAGTACCACTCTCCCTTCCACAACGCTTCTCTCGAAGAGCAGCGCACAGTCTAGGACGTGGTCGTCGTTCGTAGGAGAGAGTAAATCCACGGCATATGGGAGGAAGTTCTCGGCCACGGATGGAGAGACCGGAGGAGTCATGCCCATTGGTTTCATCTCGTTGCTTTTCTGCACGTGTATCCACCATGGCTTTTTCACCATGCACTCCTCTATCCAGCGCAATGACCTCCCGTGTCTCTCTCAAACCTTCCAGTTTCAAAAGAGAGTTGAAGCCATCTTCGTCCAGGAAACAGCTTGTATCCACAATAACATGCTATTGTTTCTTCCTGGTAACCTCGTCAGCCTCCTTCTCTGTTACCTGGAGAACGAGCCAGACATTAAACTTGCGGGTTTAAAGCTCATGGAAAGAGGCCTTACCCAGTGACGATGAGCGTAATAGTCTTTGAGACTGTCTTTATCGGAGCTCGTTGAGTAAGGTGCTGGCGGGAAAACGGGCTTGTAGTCGTGTTAAACACTCAGGTGACGGCAGAAAAAAGAGCTCCCCGTGACACCACGGAGTTGGATGCATCCACCTCAGGGTTTGCAACTAGAGGTTTCCTTGTCTGATACGTAACCGTCTTCAGCTCCGATACAGGGTGCAGAAGCCTCTGTTTTTGTGACAAGGCTTGGCAGCTCGAGTTTGACACCACGCCTAAGCCAGAGCTTCGAAGGAGACTGTTCCGGCTCCGGAGATCTTCTTTCCAGCCGGAGACATTCGCAGAGCTGTGAACTTCACTGACAGAGGAGAAACCACTCCCGGGGTGGTGAGCCCGATCTTCCATTGAATGCAAATGAAAAACCAAAGCTGACCTGTTTACGTGAGTTACTGCTTTCCAGCCGCAAGATGCTGTGGAACACCTCATCCAGACCCTTGGCGACTAGGAGTGCATTCGAACTGAGCTACTCTCTGGACAAGTATCTTATCCCAGCTCGTCCTAAGGGACATGCACTCAGGTAAGCTTTTTAAAATCTGACTAGGTACAAGGCTGATAAAAAATCTAACGGTTCATACTCAATGGGGAGCCTCTGCTCCCTCTCAACTCGGCCACGATGGAGGAAGATCGAAAGTTTGAGGTGGGAGCATCGAACCGTTTATGGTCAAGCTCTGCCACAACATGGTGCACCAAAGTCAAAATCTTGAGTGTTTTTCTTTAGAAAGATTTTTATCTAGCATTAATGTTATATCATTTAAAAGTTCTTTAAAAAATAATAACATTATTATAGATAATTTAGAAATTCTTGTTTTGCTTGTTATTTCTATGTATTAATATAATTGATCAAATAAAATTTTATAATTATAAACACAAGATTGAGATGGTAGAATAAACTAGAATATACTAGGAAGTGTTAAAGTTAAACATATTTATTAATTTATAACTAAAAAATTAATCTAAATGAATAACAACTGTTAGATGGAAAATATTCTAGTGTATTTTACTACCCCTTCAGGTTTTCTTAAGAAAAGCAAAACTACCCATCCTAGCTGTTGGAAAGAGATTGAGAATTTTTTAAGGAGATTAAATGATTTTATCAACTATTAGATAAATAATGGCACAGTAAATTATTAATAATAAATAAATAAAATTTTGATTATTATATAATATTTTACAAGATTTATTAATAATTTATGTTGTTAGTATTTTTCCTAATTGTGGATATAGTCAAGGGATTGATGAATAAATATTAATTCACAATTAAAATTGCATGATATCTTTTCTCATTTCTGGTGTATGAAATCTCAGCTATATTTTTTAATTCATTTCATCAACATCTTTTTTGATTTCTGGTGCAGCTATATTTTCTTATTGGTAAACTATCATTAGACTTGTAGCTAGTATTGCAAGCATTTCTTTATTAAAATATCAACCCAAGAATTTGGCACTCGATTTATAGTGATTCATTTATGGTGTTGTGGTATTAGAATCATCCCAAGATGCTTGTGCTTACATTCTCAATTTTATTATGTTATGGTCCATCTAGCAAGTAGCTTATAACTGGCACTCACTATCTTTGTTAAAATCTTTGAATAGTTTGAGTAGACATTCTAGACACACCCCTATGCTCTAGGTGACTATTCTTCTTTGATTTTTTATTCTTTACAATTCTTAATTCATAACTAGTGAATGGAGGAGACACTCAAAGTTCCTCTTTTGGTCTCCAGAGAAGCTTTGTATACTTGACTAGTGTTTTTGCAATTTTTATTTTTTATTTTTGTGGTGATTATAGTAATATTTTTGTTGCTACCTCTTCTGGCAATCATTGCAATAAAGGAGGAGGAGGGTGGTAGCAGCTGTGACAATAGAAGCAATAAGAGCAAGGGTAAAGGTAAGGAAGGAAATGGATGAGGGTAGTAATAGTAATAGTGGTGATACAACTACTCCTACCACTTCTAATGGCTATGTTGATGGTGTTGTTGGTGGTGGTGGCAATAGTCTTGTTGTTGTTGTTGTTATTACCACTTCTAGCAATAACAATGCTAGTGAGGGTGATTATTTCCAGTGCAAGGTGCTTAGAGTAAATAAAAAGTTATAGAGAGACTACAAAATTTCTTAACTTAAAGGAAATAATAAGTAAGTTTTATATAAACTTTTATTTGTAACCTCTTGAATTTGAACTTTTTGAAAAGTCACACATCCCAGTACTATTCAAACTAAAAATGTTAAAACCCAAATATCCCAAGACCCTTATCCAATCAGAAAAAAGGGTACACTCTTTTTTATAGGCTCTTTCTTTTTATATTAAACCAAAATGAATTATCTCTTAAGTTTTTTTAGTTTCTTATATTATTTTAAAGTTTTTTTTTCTTTTTACATAAGCATAAGATGCTCAAAATAAAAGGTTTCCAAATGTAGTTCTAATGCAGGGTGTTTGGGGGAGATAAAAAAGCTCTAACACATGGAGTATATAATTCTTTAAATTGAAATAGATAGAGAGTAAATTTAAGTAGGTTTTGATTTTATTTTTTTGTTTTTGTGTGCGAGATTTTTGAGAGGCTTGTTAATATATCTATAGCAATAGGATCTTGGGAGATAAGGAGTAAGTTTTAATTTAATCTTATCTTCTTTTTTATTCTAAGTTTTCCTTATATATATGTGTGTGTATGTGTAAAGCTTTACTAATAAAGCTTTAAGTGTACGATCATTAGATTCAGAAGCTTTTATATGCTATAAAAGTTATTTTATTGTATTTTGTATATCAAATAAAATATTTTTATTTTTATTATATTTTTTTATATAGACTAATTCATTTGTGCCTTCAAGGCCTTTGAAGCATTTGTGCCTTTTTATTTTTTTCCATTATTGTAATGCATGTGGTTTTCACTCTTTATCCTTTGTGATTTACCATAGAATAATTATGAAGTGGAACCTAAACCCTCCATATGCCACATGCAAAATGCCATATGTCTAAAGGCAGCAAAGGGGATCCCATGTTTTAGGGCTTTAGGCCACTAAATGAGGGGATGAAACCAAACTTCTAAGTATGGAGTCAAAAAGTGAAAGAAGTAAAGTATGAAATGACTCTTAAGCTATAGCCCAAGGAATGAAGGGACAAAAACATAAAGCAGTATAAAAACAATTTTAGAGCATCTAGTATCCCAACACTATGATCAATATGCAAAATAGAGCCAAATAGAGTTTGGCTTTATTTTAGCATAACAATGGCCTAACATAAGGATATGGATATTCCACCAATTAACATGAGGCTTGAACCCAAACCAGATGCAAAATAAGGATAGATATACAAACAAGAGTTAGATTATATCTCAAAATAGTCACCCATGCCCAACTTACCCATTATCCTACTATACATTTGGAAACACACCCCCCCCCCCCCGAAGAACACATGCTTTGAGCTTTCACCTTAGTCCTAGAAGTTAGTCATTAGGATAATCACAAAAATTTACTAAATACGAAATGGCACTAAATTGCAAATTTGAACAAAAATAACACCATTGTGTTTAAGACAATCTATACATTCTATAAATATGCCCAACTAATAGATCTAGATACTTTCTATAAATAGTCAATAGGACCAAACATAACTAATATGTGGGGCATGATAATAAGAGTGTTTAGTAAATACGGTAAACTATTATCTACCGATATTAAAGGATTAGTCTCAATACAGGAAGGTTCTTCTCAAGCCAATGCAAAACAGAACAAAAGAGAATTAAAAGCTAGGCTAAATATGCTCAATAATAAATATATAGGAGTTTCTATTTTATGTTTATTTAGCTAAACTAACACTTGAACAACAAGAGTTGAAAAGGGAACCAACAATCCTGACCTCCAGTTATCATGGTAGTAAGGAAAGAATATTTGAAAGGACTTGCCAATAAGTAACTTTCAATAACTGTAATTACATTCGTGACAATTATAACTTTATAATGTAGGTTTAAATGCAGATCAATTTCAAGCATTTTTGCAAAAATTCATATAGATACCCTTTGCCTTCAGTCAGAAAATGATCCCATTGTAAGATTTCTATAGTTAATGGTTAAGTGAGCTACATAAGTCAGATATCACTATTCTTTATCTGCAATAATAATATATATTAAAGAGGCATTGAGCAAGTAAAAGAGATAAGCAAGATACCTTAAAAGATTAAGTTTTTGGATCACCCAACCTAATTATACCAAAACCTTTAACTCATTGGAAAAAAGTGCACTCTTATTCATGGGCCCTTTCCCTTTATATTTCAACCTTTATATGGATCATCTCTCAAATTATTTCTTTTGGTTGCTTATAAATATATATATAAAGCTAGTCACAAAATTATATTAAATTTTAAGGTGGAACCATAATCCAATGCAATCCCCTAGTGACAATTATTAAGCTTGTCCTATAAAGTTAGAAACTTAATCTTGGAGAAATATTTTACCTTAATTAGAAAATCACCTCATAAAAATGAGTCATAGTGATACTTACTCATCTCCATCATATCTCCCTAATAATAAAAAAGAAAATGTAGTAATTTTTAATAAAACACTTACTGGAGAAGATATCAACAGACATATGACCAATTATTGTGGTTCATTTTCTTAATAGCATACAATATAGTTCTTTATGTGAAGTAGTCAATTTCATGACACAGCTAGCCTTGCATAAGAAAAGTATGAAAGGCACAATATAATAATATATCATCATAGGACAAATTTGTGTAAGGGAAAAGTAAAGTTTTCATTTTATTTTATCTTTTCTTTAAATCCTCAATCACCAACAAGACCTTCCCATTGGTGGCACCAAAGTATATCAGTGTCTAGATCAACTTTGCTAACAGCAAGTGCAAGTCATGCTCCTCTGGCCAAGTGTACACGTGAAGACCAGTTCTTAGGCAGAGACTGATAAAGGGTCCAACAATACTGATCTTTAGCCATCATGGCAGTAACAAAAGAATATTTGAAAAGACTCATCAATAGGTTTTGATCACAGTCTTTTGAACACATAGGGACAAAAGTGGCAATTGACCCATATCATAAATCACCAGCGGTTAGGGTTGTTGATATCTTTGATAATTATAGTCATTATTACCCACATGTAATAAAGCTGAACACAACACATTATTACTATATATGTATGTTAGGCAAGTGAGTGAAAACTTGGTGTATTGAAGAGAGCAAAAGGCTACATACATTCTTGGCTGTCTACAGGAACTTTGGTACTTGCAATGTAAAGTGTAAGAAGTGGTGAACAAGTGATGAAAACTTGTTTATGGAGTTATATATTTGTCTAGGTTACGAGGACTTCTAAGTAGGGATTAATCCATAAAGATAAAATTCTTAAATGTTATTAATAAAAAATTCTTGACCTAATTAGAGAAACTCATTGCACTTATTAGTGTTGGGAATCCCTACGATATTGAGTTTAATCCTTTAACATTCATTACATAATAGTTTACTGTATTTATGAGGGGGTTTTAAATGTATAGTAGGGATAGTGGGTAGGTCAAGCATGGCTGACCAACCTGAGTCACAGTTTAACTCCTGGATATGAGTCATAGTCTAACTCCCTACTTGCATGCCTGTCTTTAAGCAACCAAATAGAACAACTTAATAAACAATTCATAAGGGTTCTAATATAGAGGGAATCAATTAAGGGTTTTATAATACTTGGGATTAAGCATCATTAGGTTTAAATAGTATTAGCTTGAGTGACCTTTCAAGAAATCCAAACTCAAAACTCTACATTTAATATTAAGTTCTACTCTATTGGTTAGTTAAGGGGAATCACACTATATGTTAAGATTGACATTGGGCAAGTCCAATTTTTTTCAACTATGGTTGACCTAATGGGTAATGTGTCAAGAGAGCGAGATTCTTTAACTTTATTTTACTTGTTAATCCTAGCATTGGGATGTTAAATGCTCTATATTAGGCCACTAGTATGCTAAAATAGTGTCAGACTCCATTTGGCTTTGTTTTGCATGTTACTCCTAGTATTGGGATATTAAATGTTCTAGGGCTATTCCAATATGACTTTATACTCTTGCCCCTTTATTAGTTAAATTGTACATTTGGAAGTTATTTTGTGCTCTAGTTGCTTTACTTCTTAATTGCATGCTCAGGAGTTTGACTTCATCCCTTTGTTCAATGGGACAAGATCTTAAAATTTGGATTTCGCTCTACTACTCTTAGCCCACATGTCCAAGAGTTTAAGTTCCACTCCCTAGTGACACGAAGAGTTCTTCCATATATAACAGAAAGTGTAATTATAATTATCCTATCATAAATTATTATAAAGTAAAGGGTGAAAACTATATATGTTACAAGCACGGTTTGTATAAAGGGGTTGGAAGTATTGGTTAGCAAAATCATATTTATGAAGACTTTTTATCTCACGGATATACATTATATGGATTTAATTTTTGGGATGCCATGGTTCACAAAGGTAAATCCAGTGATAAAATAGACCATTAAATGTGTCTCACTAAAGTATAGTACCATCAAGGATGTGTGGTTTGGCGAGGGATTTTAGCTTTCAATTGTTATGCTCTCCACTACATTTTTAAAGTGGGTTATTATAATGGAAAAACACTTTTAAGTTACTTATTTATTCATGATTTAGGGGACCAAGGTAAATGTGCAGAAGAGGCAGTAGTATGGGATGCATTCAATTTTTTTTTTAATGTTTTTCCATTCACACTTCCTCATAGGTTACCTCCATTACAAGGTGTGGAACATGAGATTACATTAGAGCCAAAGACAAAGCCAATTTGTCAATATCCATTTTTATTGAGTTATGCAGAAGAACAAAAAGTTTAATAACAAATCAAGGAGTTATTTGAATTTGGATTCATTCAGCTAAATAAGTCTTCATTTAGCACACTAGTCTTACTCGTGAAAAAAAAAAACAATTTGGTATAAATATGTATTAACTACCGTACCTTAAACAAAAAGATAATAATATTTGTAGAGTGGATATCATTATATTGTAATAGATGACGTATTTATCTCTAAGATGGCATTCAATATAAGTTTTAGGCATTTTAAGTTCATAATTATGCCATTGATTTGACAAATACACCAATCATGTGTACTCAGTTAATGATAAAAGTATTTAGGCATTATCTTCATAAATTTGTAAAGATTGTTTTTGAACAATATTCTTGTTTTTAGCAAGAATATAAAAGAGGATAAGGTACATTTGCGCAAAGTTCTCCTATTGCTACATGACAACAAACCTTACACGAAGAAGAGAGCATAAACAAGATTTTCAGTAAGTTTTTAAGTATAGTCACTCAAAACGTAATCAACTCAATCAATAAGATAAAAATAACTTACCATCATATAATTTAAAATTAAGGAGTGTAACAAGCTTGTACTCTGGGTCACCATCAAGCTTGATTACTAATAATTACTAATAACGTAGGTACTGTGCACTAAGGAATGGTATTTGCAATAAGGTTTAAGGACAAAAATATGAAAAATTAAGTGAAGTTTCATGGATGTAGGTTATAAGTGTAAGATCTAACCCAAAATGGTGTCATTAGTCATTACATGGATGAGTTGTTCAGAAGTTATGCTAAAGAAGCCATATTTGATCTGTAATATTAAATACAAGAGTCAGATTACAATGGCTATCTTGTGGAAGTCTTGAGAACAATACAAATGGTGAATCAAGTTCTCATAGATGTAATGAAGGTGGAGCTTAGATATAAGTATGCAATAACAAATAAGGGTGTTAACATGTGATAGTAAAGAATAGTATTTAACATGTTGAACTATGTCTATGAACTGAGTTGTTGTAAGCAAATTTTATAAGTGACAAAATATTTACTTAGTTGTCCAGCTAATATATTAAAACATCGAAGGTATTATTTTAATGTTTGAATACGGGCCGAAGAAAGAAGGGGCCCGTATTCAAACATTAAAATAATACTTTGAATACGGGCCCCTTCTTTCTTCGGCACTGGAGATCTAAACGGCCACTTCCCGACATCGCTATTTACAGCTGAAGCGTCTAGATTCCACTGTCCATGGCATATTGTGTGATCCCAACTAGTCTTCGGATGATTCTTTGATCTTTAAGCGCTCTCGATTTCCTCCAGTTCTGATACCCTGCTTCCGGATAGAGCTCAGATGTAGTAGTTATATACACCCTGGTCCTGCTGGGAGGAATCCCGAAGTGCTCCATAACTTTCAGTATTCCTGAGTATTTGAGGCCGTGCTCATGCCTCTCAGAACTGAGAGTCGCTTGGAACAGCTCGAGCTCGGGCAAATCCTGGGGTGTCGGCTGCACTATCGTCATGGCGTCCACTGTCTCTTCCATGGGTGAATCCGGCCAGATGATTCTATTGACCGGCCAAGGACGTGACACATTCTCAATCTTGTCGACTTTCACCACTTCACCAAACTCAAAAACCCGCTCCTCGTCCTGACTTACCACATTGATATCGTCGTGGACTCGGCGAACCTTGAAACAACGACGGCTGTATTTCTGCGTCAGGGTCATGAACTCGTGCTGGAAGACGTGGCCCTTGCAACCGTTGACACCATGCGCCGCCAGTCCCTTGAAGCTTAAAAACAGCCGCAACTCCCCGCTGGTAGACTCGCTTAGTTTCTCTGTTGCCACCTTGACAAGGTAGGGAGATGCAAACATGTACTCGTACCCGTTGTATCCCTGCTTGACCCTCTGGTGTACTACTTTGTGACACGGATGGTCACCATCGGCAATCTGCTGTCCCACCGCTTCTACTGTACGCTGAATAGACTGTAAACCCCTGACGATGGTATCCAGGTCGATATGCAGCTTCTCAAGCACAAAGCGAGCCGTGCCACCCCATCTCCTGTATCTCTCCTTGACAACATCCAAAGTTAGCATCTTTCGTGCCTCAAGCAATTCCTCCTCGCCTTTAAGCGCTTGGACATGAGGCAGTGTCGGATCAAACATCACTTGCCAGGCAACCGCGAGCTCGGCAGCAGACCACACCGGCAGGATCACCTGGTTGCCGCGGCCATCCTTATCATAGTCCTGGAAATTGCTCAGCTTCGGAATTGCAGCAAGCAAGCTTTTGCATCCAAACTCCGGAACACACGGCAGCTTGCCATCCACCAGATAGTAAACCTCCGGATCAAGCAGGATGCCGTTGTTTTTCAGCCGGAGACACGAGTAATCCTGACCAATGACCTTGCTTTCATTGTTGTGTTGCGGCTCATAGAAGTAGAGAGAACCGCCCTTGGTCTGAAAAGCAACTGGCTTCCTTTCATTCAACAGCTTGAGCAGCGTGGTGATGATAAATGCCGTCTTGCCGATGCCAGGAACTCCCAGCAGTAGAACCGCAAGGACGCCACTGTCCCAAAGCCTCTCCACCTTCTCGCGGACTGGCACGTAGCAGGGTCGCTCCAGGATACACGAACCACTAGTCTTACACCAGAAATTCTGTAAGGCTTTACGAGACTGCGGGGTCGTGAATGTGTACATCGTTAGCTCCAGCAACCCTGCAGCACCAAGGAAAGCATTATAGGACAAAAGAGACACAGAAAGATCTTACCAGGCGGGGAAGGACACGGTATCTCGTTCAATGCTTCCTTCACATAGTGCATTTCGTCCGTTTGGTCCTAGAGATTGAATCGATGAGAGATCGCCATTGTATCATACTGAACGCACCTCAGCAGCAGGGGGTGATGACGTCGCTGGATCCATCGCCTCCTCCTCCTCCGGAAACATGGGACTAAATTTATCCGGCAGCTCCGGAATCTGATTCTCTGGTTGAAGAGTAACAGTCTGCTTCTCACACTCCAGACTCATCGTCCGTGAGCACACGAGATCCACTGCAACTCAGGCGAGAGTTGGAGGAAGTCAAGATGAGAACATGCGAGCCTACCAGGATTACAAGCGGTCAGATCCACAAAATTGCGAAGGGCCAAGCACAGGAGAGGGGACGACATGTACTCGGACAAATCCGTGTAAGAGAGACCTCCAGCTCGTCCAGTCTTATGAATCCGGCT